>NW_027105785.1:0-4165 GCF_000696795.3 Halyomorpha halys
CATTACGTCATTATGATCAAATTTACTGGTTGTATTTTTTTATACAGTTGTAAATATTAATAAATAAATAAAATAAAAAAAAAAAAATTGAATTTTTCTTTTTTTTTATGGGTTGAAGGTGTTTTAATATTTTTAAACTTTATAAATTCTTCTATTTAGTTTATGATTTTTAATCAAATCAAAATTTATCTTCTTCTTTTTAAATATAAAGTCTAAATTAGCTTAAATGATGCTTAAAATGAAATAATAACAAAATACATCATTTAAAATTCTTCTCGGCTTTGAGGAATAAGTTGGGTGATAAGTTAGGAGAGTAAAATTCGAGGAGATAATCAAGCTAAGATATGCAAGATCCTGGATCTCATCTGTATTCGTCTGAAATGGAAAAAATATCCTTTGGAAACATTGTTAATCTTCAATTCTGTTATATTATTAATCTAGAATAAAGTCCTTAATTCTTCATAAAATTGTAGACGATTATTTTTTAAGTATTATTTGAAAACTGGTTTTATTACTTTAAACATATATTTATATAAATTCCTTATGATTACAATCATTATTTTCAATAACTATACACACCAATTAATGCTCTGATTTGTAACCCTTTGTGTTGTTTTGTATTAATAACTTTATATTATCATACTAGTAAAATTAATAAAACAAATTAAAAATGAGATATGAAGCGCAGATGTTACCTCGTAAGTTGAAAAAACCTGTGTAACATTTAAAAAAAAAAAATCGTCTAGAGACATTCAGAAAAAATTCTCAGAGTAGGAAAAAATATATAGTTGTTCTAAAAAACAATGATTGAAACGAAATGCCAATAGAAATATACGCTATTTTTTTACTTTCAATAACCTATACATGAAATATGTAGTAGAGGAAGGAATTGCGATCGAAAAATTTTAAATACACGTTTTGAGGTCCCCTAAATTCAAATAAGCAAGTCTTGCAAAATGATCTGCATGTGAACGAAAAGGCTAGGCCAAAAAGGAAAAGCCATACGAAACTGTAATTGCACATTAAGGCGGTTTATATCTGGGATGTTAGACATCATTATTCCGGATAAAAAATTATTTCATTTTTCGATATTTGCAGTGGTATTAAAAATATATACAATTAGTACATTTGGGCGTCAGTTATACAATGGAATGATACCAACATGTGGAGAATCTACCTAATGATGGAACTCCAATAACATTTCTAGAGGAGAAGATCTCGAGGTCATCTTCTTTTCAGACATGTAGTAGGATTATCAGGTGATGGAGGAGAATCCAGGTTAGAAACAAGTGGGTTTGGGTGGTTAGAAAGTTTCTCATGGAAGGATTTGTATTTGGTTCAGGCCAAATTAATAATATATGGAACATTGAGGGCCTAACGGATGACTTGATTTGTTGTAATAGTAACGAGCAGTTTCCTGTCTGTCTTTTCAGTCTTGAATGAGGATTCCAAGTCAGTCGTTTGTCCAGATGTAGTCCAAGGTAGCTCGCTCTGTTCGCCAGGATCGACATTATCAAAGTATTATAGGTTTATAACGTAGGGTAAAGGTGATTTGTTGGGATTCGTTTTAATTCTCTAGTTTTGACACTATTCTACATGGGTGGTTATGGTGATTGGATGGTTTGGGATACAATGGAAGGGCCATTATTCTCTGATAATAAACATGTGTCATCGGCATGCGTGGTCAGGATAGTGTTAAAGTGGTTTGAGATGTCAGCTGTAAAAACTGTATAAAGGATAGGACCAAGGATACTACTCTGAGGAACACCAGCAGATTGGGTTTTTGTCTTGGTTTAATTTAAATAAACTGTTAGAGATATAGGAACGGATATAGCTGTATTCAACAAAATTATTTGTAGTATTCTTTAATTTATTATAATCTTTTTAATTATTTATTTATCTTACTGGTTTCTTATATATACAGATAATAAATTTATGAAAAACATGTATTAATTAATTAGTATATTACATATAACATCGATATAATATAACAACGATACCGAATTTGTTGTTTTTGTAGCTTGTGACGGTATTTTTGAACTCTCTAATTTGCATTATGCTGATTACACACAATTAAGAGATTTATGGAATCACGAACCATTGGCCGAATTAAATAAACTAAACCCGGCTTCGGGGAACTTGCTCTCGATTACTGAACCATGAAAGGGACTCTGTTTAACTCAACGGCTCTTGTACTAGATATTCTGTCTCTACATGATTGTATAATGTGACCCTTCTTAGAGTAGATAATGAAGGCTCCCCTCCCACCTCCCCTCCCCCCAAAAAAAAACATTTTTAACAAAATATATTCACAAATTATGTATTTAAGTGTGAGTAGCATGCTTCCATGTATAAATAAAAGTAAAAAAAAAAAAGTCTATTATAAGAAGGTAGTCCGAATTGTGGTCAATAAAAGTATCAAATTAGTAAAAGAAAACTATTTATTATTAACCAACGTTTCACCCCACTTTGCAAGGCTTCATCAGGGCTAAATGAAAAACAAATAAACATTATAGAATTGACAAAAAAATTCAAAACAAATGTTCAGTATATAAAAAATAAATAATAATAACAATATTAGGAAGTATCCGTGCAGATAAACTGGAAACAAGTTACTAATAAATATTAGTTGTTTTGTTTTGTTTAACGGCGTAAAACTTCCCTGGTCATTAACGCCAATTAAATATTAGTAAACACCTTTTTTTAAAGTGTATTTAAGTATTTAAAACACCCAGGTTTGATAAAAGTTGTAAATACAGATCTAGACTAATAAATTGGAGAATACTAATTAAAAATACCCTGATTATAACCTGCTGGACGGGGAGGGCGCTAATTCGTTAAGAGCGGCAGTGATCTGCCGAATAAAACGGAACATTCTAAACCAAATCCAGGCTGATCAGGACACGCCGTGGAGCCTGGTAAAGGATAGATTAAAAAAGGCGGTGGCAGATGGACACCCGAGGAAGACATTTTTCGGACGTTCTGTGAAGAGAAGAAGCCGAGGTTAAGTAACGGGCAGTTCGCCGGAGTTCTTCTTGCCCGTTTCAATCAAATTACGGAGAAGATGAGAGAAACGAGAAGAATAGCGGAGGTGCAAGCTATTATGGGATTCCTGTCCACCATTCTAAAAGTACAACTCGCCAGGGAAACAAGTAAACGAGAGGGCCTGCTTGGAGATCGCACTTTTATAGACTGTGCGCAGGAGCTGATGGACGCCAGCGCGAGGGAAGACGAAGCTAGGATGGGAATCGAAGAGGCCGGTTGGACAAGGATCTCGTACAGTCGACCGAAAGCTGGACCAAGCTCGTGGAGAAGAAGAGAGTTTTAAGATAGCGGAAGGGAAAGAAATGGGACCGGAGAAAGTACTCCAACCAAAGTAGCAAGCCGAAGGTTAGCGTATGGAGAGAGGATCGGAGATGCCATGGTTGTGGCAGAACTGGGCATTTGGTGGCACAGTGGCCTCGTACAAAATGCTATGAGTGTGGAAACGAAGGACATATGGCGAGGCATTGCCCGTATCAGGCGGAGGAATACGAACCAGGGCGAACCCATGGAGGTGAAATGTCGGCGAGTGGAACGACAAAATTTAAACCTTCGAGATGTGATGGGGATATTAAAATTGGGGCCGCGTTTAGGATCCAATAGGAGCAAGAAATCTCGGCGCTATGGGGGATCATTACGGGTGATAACAATTCGGGAACATAACGTGATAACAATCGAGATTATACAAGAACCGAGAAAGAGCGGACGGTTCTTGTCGAACAATAAAGTTTCTCAGCGATAACATCTCCGGAAACATCTGGAGTGCCTCCTCACTAAACTCATATGTATAGATTTTCTGTTTTTTGTTTTTGTTTAATGTTTCTTAGTATCGGAGTGGAAATAGGAAAAAGTGTGAGTTGAAGAGAAATGTAAATAGGCTTACTATGTAGATAGGAAAATTGTGTAAATAGAAAAGTGTTATGTTAAGTTTTTATAAAAGTGTGTCTATCTAGTTGTTTTTTTTATTAGTAATGCACATATATCATGGTATATTATTTTTATTTTTTTATTTTATTTTGGAAGTTTTCGAGGAATTGTTCGTAAACTGGCAGGAGGGAGTTATAATCAGAGTATTAATACTTAAACTCGCCATGTCAACAAGCCAGAATGTATATATATAGAG
>NW_027105785.1:10975-11308 GCF_000696795.3 Halyomorpha halys
AGTAAAAGGGAACTTGGACTGCTGAACAGCGGACCTAGTGATGTATATATTATTTTCTACTATTATTTCGTTACTTACTAACTAAGCAGACTTACTACTAATCTGTTTGGGAGCCATCCAATTGTTTTTTATGTTGCTGTGCCAGTTAACATATTCTAGAACTGAACTGTCTCCTACTTAATTTTTAATACAAATTTTTTCTTCTAAAACATCAAAATTTATTAAACAAATGAAATGATGTAAAGTAGAATTGAAATTCCTAAATTATTTTGTACTTAATACAAATTTTCGTTTCCATATTAAAAATAAATTATTATTTATTATTTATGAAAC
>NW_027105786.1:0-356 GCF_000696795.3 Halyomorpha halys
GAGAGGTCAGTTTTCCAAACATTTTAAGGAAAGGGACAAATTTCAGGGAGTATACTTCCAAGATCTCAACCACCGCCAAATTAGAAAATCCTTTCAAAATGCAAAGACTTTTTCATTATAATCTCTCCCCCAAAAAATGCAGCAACGCTGTAATGTAGAAAATGGAAAAATTAAGTATCAAAGATTTAACACCCCGATAATCAGTAGGAGTGTAGAATCTTCTTAGAATGTAGTTGACTACCTATTATTATATTCTAACACACAAAACTTTATCAGGACAGAAACTAACTAGGATTCGGGAATTGACCGAGGTATGGCATGCTCCTTCGGTACGCTCAAACCTAATGAAATGAATA
>NW_027105786.1:4902-6853 GCF_000696795.3 Halyomorpha halys
TCACGATGATTGTAAAGTTCCAAACTTGATTAAAACGTTACTGGAACTGTTTCAAAGCTTCAGTTTTTCTTTTAGTTATTTATTTTATAACTAATTAAGTTGCAGGACTGTGTATGGCAGGAAACTTAATTATTTGCTTATTTATTTAATTAATCAGTAATTTTTACTAGCATCATTAGCTGTTCATCATCACAGCTGAAATACTAAGATAGAAAAATAGTTGATAAAGTTGATGAAGCTTATTCTTCATTTATGACGCACTGTATCTATAGATTGTTTTTTTTTTTTTTTCTTTTTTCATTTTATGGTACAGAACATACAGAACATTGGTACAGAACTGCATTTGTATTTGAATTCTATACTATCATGTAATTTAAATTATTTATACTATGTATATATTATAATTATCATAAAAACTCTTATTTATTAGTTATAAATATGTTATGGATGTAGTAACCCAATGCAGTTTGGCAGTACAAATAACTTCATTTCTTTCATTAACATATTATTATTTTGTTTAAAATTTTTAATTTTTTAAATTAGCTGAAAGATATGTATGCGTATTTTGTAGTGTATTGTGAAATGTATCTTCCTTATTAAATTGTTCTTTATTAAAAATTTGTCTGTATTATGACAACGTTTCAGATCCACTAATGCATCATCTTTAAGAACATTACCTTTACTGTGACATCATGTGTTATGCCTTTACAAGGTAATAAGCCTGAGAAAACTCTCATTACATTTCAACTGAAAGCATAATTTAACATAATTTAATCAATTTTTTTTCCTCAATTTAAAGGACAAAATGAGGGTAGTACTGCATTGACAATATTAGGGAAATAACCAGGATAGCATTACAAGACATCGACATGATGTCAGATATATACCTGAAAATAGGGTTTCGACTCGGAAACGTTGTGTATAAATAGAAAATACTCTTAATATATAATAATTAAACTTAAAAGATGAATTTCACAGCACCAAACGCGATACGAAAATTGATGCATAAAACATATAAATATTTGGCCTATTTTTAGTACGAGTTTCTCACTTTATTTTCTTGTGACTTAAAATAAAATAGTTTATAGTTAGGTTCATTCGGGTTAAAATATAAGAAAACTGTTAATACAAAAAGGTTATTGGTTATTTAAATTAGTACTAGCGATGTCAGATATGTAAGTTTATTTTTTATCTTAACTTACGTATTTGATTTATTATACTCAATTTTTATATTTTATTATTACATTATTACTATTCTATTATTGAATAATTATAATTTTCTAACACATGCATTATTTGTAATATTTTATAAACTTACTATATTGGTTAATGCATAAAATGTTTAAAAATTTTCACAATAAATTTATTTGGGTTCTAAAATTGTGTTTTTATTTTTTTTACTAACACCTTTTTTTAAAGTAATTTTATAACCTTGGTGTGACAATGCTTTTATGATTCACTTTGAAACTTCATAACTTTAAGGACTGAAATTTCTGTAATTTAATCAAAAATATTCTCGTTTACAAAATTCCAAAATTCTCGTCATTCAACTAAGAATTAAAAAAAAAAATTATCAAAATCGTTTATTTGATACTTAAAGATGAGGATACGCTGTTTAGATTCCAGGATACAGGTATATAAATAACCATATTTTTCTAGTTTATAATAATCAGTGTCCACTTTTTATTATGAAGATAATAGGTGATAATAGAAAAAAAGTGCATTCGGGAGGTTTCAACCCTAGTTTAAGACATAGTCAAACTGTGGTAAATCACATTAGGAATTAAAATTACAACCAATATAATACAAAGCTGGACAAATTTATATACCTGACTTAATAATAAATTGAAATAATTTCAATGTGGTAAAATTTCTTTTGAGTACTTTTAATTAAATCTAAATTTTAGCGTGGACTTTATTAATCAAATTTAAAAAATGTGCACTAGTTTAT
>NW_027105786.1:10282-10507 GCF_000696795.3 Halyomorpha halys
AGGATTACTATACCAACGACAACCCATCAGTAGGGTAAAACCAACCTGTATCATGACGGTCTAAACCCAGCTCACGTTCACTATTAGCGGGTGAACATATATATGTATATTGCCGTGTACTGGGCTTCGGGGTTTCTAAGTCCGACTAGGGGTTCCCTACACACGTATTATATTGAAATTTATTCATATATTCATGTATTTATATTTATTTGCCTTATGTATCTC
>NW_027105786.1:16703-17102 GCF_000696795.3 Halyomorpha halys
TCCATTTCCCGCACATAACGCGCATTGAGGTATGTGGTCAAAATCACTAGCTTTGTGACCTTCTTTACTACAGTTTCGACATAGGGAGGTCCTATCCATTCCAGTACAATTTCGAGCTATGTGTCCATATTCCCAACAACGGAAACACTTTGGAACACTGAGTCTTTCACGTATACGGCTAACAACCAGTCCTACTCGGGTCTTTCCTTGAGCCATAATCTTCATAGCCTAGAGAACGGGAAGTGAAATGACCGACGTTTGCGTGCCACCATAGGCTTTACGGATGGATTTTACAGCTGTGATAGGCACTGACTCTTCACCCAGGAGAGGTTTAAAGGCCTCCGCAACCTCCTCTTTGGTGGTGAGATCATCCAAATCTCGCAGCTCAAAAAGGGACTC
>NW_027105786.1:20602-20928 GCF_000696795.3 Halyomorpha halys
TTAAGGCACAAGTAATAAACTCAACACTGTAGGTATTGTAGTGTATGTACACTAGCACACCACAAGCAACTCCAACCCAAGCCACTTTTACCTGACCTGCTGTTACCTTCTGGCCAATCCCTACTACACACACAGATTCAATAGCTTTTGTTGTAAAAGACAACTGGCAATAGAAGATCCGTTGTTTAGAAAGATTCCGGGTTCTTAACCCATTTGTTCATTGTGTCCTTCCTATCAATATTGTTGTATATTTTATCAAATCGTTAAAATTACGTTGTTACAAAGAATACTATAAATGTTATGATCTTTCACTCTTTTCAAATCTT
>NW_027105786.1:24601-24875 GCF_000696795.3 Halyomorpha halys
TAGGAAGATTCAGAGCCAATAAGCCATTGTTTTATTGTTTACATCCAATCCATATCCTTAAAGATTTTATTCGTCGAAATTGCATTGTTATAAGGAATATTATAAATAAAATGACCCTTCACTGTCATTTAACTCTTTAGATTCTTTGTTTCAAGAAAGTCTTCCTCTTTCATAGATTTGCTCAGTGATTGCCTTTTATACCCTTCGTTATTTTTATTTCAATGAGGCCAACCAGCCAGAGGGATTTGTAATAAAAAAAGTTCTATTTCAAACA
>NW_027105786.1:28031-28393 GCF_000696795.3 Halyomorpha halys
CAACAGCATAGCATTATGTTAAAAGAACTAAAGAGCAAAAGATAAAAATAATGTTATCGAAAAAGAAATACTTGTATATTTAAAAAATTAATTAATTGTTTCGGTAAAAATGATATGTTATAATATTTGTTGTTTCTTTGCATCTAGGCAGAAAGGTGGTCATATTCACGTACCAAATTAGCTTATCTCTAGTCAATGGAAATTCTTAGTATACGATTTCATCGTCGTATATACACCAACTATAATATTTAACAATTACTCCTTGTCAAATTTAACACCTAAATAAAATTGAAGTAGATTCATACGTTTTTTAATAAAGATCTACAAGTGTTCTCTGCAAATATTTATTGCTACCAGTCATG
>NW_027105787.1:0-530 GCF_000696795.3 Halyomorpha halys
CCTACAATTAAAATACATACAATTGTTATCTATGTCCAAAGGTGAACAATAACGCGTACGTACTTGCACTCAGCTGGTCGTGGCAGAGAGAGAAATATGACTTCTCAATACACAGTTTTTAACCATAACTCAGCTCACAGAGAAACCAAAAAATACACTAGACTTTACTTCAATGTCCATTCATTAAAAAAGCAACCGAAGACAGAACATATGATTTTTCTCTCCCTCTCTGCCCGATACCTCACGCGCATGCGCTGCCAACAACAATTCTTCTGTCTCGTCTATTACAACATTGACAGCTATGAAAAAAATGCAATTCTTAGACTAGAGTTTTATTTTCATATAAATAATTTTTAAAAAAAACTACCTTCTTTGATTGGCATTTTACTAAAAATGAGGGAAAATTCAGAAATATCAATTTTAAAGTTAGTTTCTAGTTAAAGTTCAAAGTTAATTTTAGCTTTTAATGTTCATCTTTGTGATAAAGGAGGTAGGAGAAAATTATTTTATAGCCTATATGGTTGCTATCA
>NW_027105787.1:1185-1557 GCF_000696795.3 Halyomorpha halys
TATCCACTAAACCATCAAATTTCCTCACGAATCCAATCCTTACAGTCCAAAATCCTCAATGCTCCTTACTTTGTCACAAATCAAATCATCCATCAAAACCTCAATGTCCCCTATGTTGCCGATTTGGCCAAAACCAGATACCAATCCTTCCATGATAAACTTCTCAACCACCCCAGCAACTCGTTTCTAACTTGGCTTCTCCTTCGCTACCTAATAATCCTCCTAGGCGTCTGAAAAGAAGATGGCCTCGAGATTTTCTCCTTTAGAAATGTTTTTAGAGTTCTATCAATGGGTAGATTCTCCACATATTTGTATCATGTCATAATATCACTTACAGCAAATTTACTTGATGTATACAGTTGTAAATAACAA
>NW_027105787.1:2417-6903 GCF_000696795.3 Halyomorpha halys
GTAAATGTTGCAATAGTCGGAATCTACGAGCAGTTTCTTGTCTTTTTAGTCTTGTATGAGGATTCCATGTCAGTCGTTTATCGAGATGTAGTCCTAAGTAACGGATCTGTTCGACAGGAATAAGTGGGGTATTATTAAAGGATATTGTAGGGGAAGAATTTAATACTTAACAATACCTTTAGATTAAAACTTATATTCTATAAGCTTTTTTAATTCCATTCGACTTCTTTTTTTAAAAACCTCAGTTTAGTTCTTTGTTTCTGGCACTGTCCTACGAAATTCTTTTAATTTTAAGGCATTGCTAAAAAAAAAATTCAGGAGGAGGTGTTCTTGACCAGCACACTGAACGGCGTTGGTTTGGAAAATGTAGCAGTGGAGATACGACGTTGGAAAGGAAGTAGGGCTTCGGGCGACCTTTAATGGATATTGACGAGGTTCTGCAAGAAGCTGTATAGTCAAATCCATCCAGAAGAACTCGCGAACTTGCCAGAGAGTGTGGTGTGTCGAAAGATACTGTTAGTCACCATCTACTGTCTACAGGGAAGGTGGAAAAGACCAGTAGACTGGTCCCTCACGAACTTTATTACAAGAGCCGGGAAGAAAAAAAGACAGTTATCTCACCCAAATTTTTTATTACTTTAATGACTAATAGGTATAATTTCTAGTCAAAATTGATGAGTCTGCCAAGTATAGGTAGGGGAATAAAAAATGGCGGCTGTTTCAAAACCTTAAAAAAAACATTGATTTTTCATTCGGAGCTCTATATTTTAAAAACTACCAACAACACTAGAAAATCTAAGAGAATATTATTTAAAGAAGAGTAAATTTGCTAAAATATTAGCTCTAAAAGAGCTATTTACGTCCAATAGTTCTAGAGATATAGCTTTTTATAAAACAAAATTTCTTAAGAATCTACTGAAAGATTAGTAATTAGTTAATTTATTTTGAGAAATCTATATCTCAGGAACTATGTGAGGAACAGATGTCATTTACCACTCCAATTAAAGTTAGTTTAATGGACTATAAAGACGTTTATGACCTTTACCTTCGTAGGAATAGTAATTTTCATGATATTTGCTAAAATAAATTGATTTATAGTTGTTCGAACAATAAATTTGATTTATGAAAAACTTTATTTCAGAAAACATTGGACGGACAGATGTCTGCCAGCGCTCAAATTAAAGCTAGTTAAATTTACTACAAAATAGTTAATTATGTTTATTTTTGTCGTAGTAGTAGTTTTTGTGATATTTGACAAAATAAACTCACAAAATGTTAATTTCTAGTTGTTCGTATAAAATGTTGGATATTGGAAAAAATATATCTCTAGATCCATAAAACCCGCATATGTCTGCCAATACTCAAAATAAAGGAAATTTAACTTACTATAAAGTAGTTTATGACCATTATCTTCAGTGGGGTAGTAGTTTTTATAATATTCACATATGAATATAAATTTGGCAAATGAAAATTTGTCCAAACAACTATAAATCAATTTATTTTAGCAAATCTTATGAAAACTACGAAGGTAAAGGACATAAACTACTTTATAGCTCATTAAATTTGCTTTAATTTGATTGTTAATAGAGATCAGTACGTCACACAGTTCCTGAGATATAGATTTCTCAAAATAAATTAACTAACTACTGATATTTCAGTACGTTCCGTACAACATTATTATGAAATGTTGCTTTTTAGAAAGTTATATCTCGAGAATTATTGAACGTAAATAGCTCTATTAGAGTTTAAATTTTAGCAAATTTACTCTACTTTAAATGATGCTCTCTTAGATTTTCTATTGTTGTTGGTAATTGTAAAGATATAATGTTCCGAATAAAAAATTAATTATTTTTAAGGTTTTAAAACACCCGCCATTTTTTTCTCCCTACCTATACTTGGCAGACTCATCAATTTTGACTAGTAATTATACATAGTTTTTGGGTTAAGTAACTAAAAATTTGGATGAAGGAGCCAATGGACAGCAAGGAGAAGTGTAGCAAATGCAGCAGAGAGTCTGAAACACCAACCCATGTGCTGGGAAAATGCTGCAACAACTCCCTCCTTATAACACGCCGACACCACAGGATCAAAGAAGAATTGATGAAGTTCCTAGGAAAAAAATCTTCGATGAGGTTTATATTGTGACATCATCTAAAACCGGTCTTGGATCTGACTGTGAGATTCGAGAAAAATGACCTCAATAAGGTGGGTGGAGTGGAAAGGGATGAAATATATGAAAGGGAGATGGAAATATATGAAGAATGCGTCCCTTTCCATAATGAAAAATTCCACGAAACCTTCGGGGAGAGAGAGAGGTCACTCTGAAGGGTCTGGTTTGGATCTCGCGGAACAATATAAGATAAAACAAGGAGCTTCTTAGAAGCCCTTGGGATTAGCATCAGGGATATAGCCATCTTGGCGGAAAATATTATTTTGGATTCCCTGGGGATCATACTTCATCACCTGCATGGGAATTACCTCTGGGATTATTCATTATGTGTTTTTATTATTATCTCTTTTAACTAAGTTTTTGGTTTTTAAATCTATATATTAGTTTCTGTATTTTTTTTTTTTAATTTTAAACTGATCTACTGCAATGACTATTGTGCCTTTGTTTTGATTTTACATTGCGATCTAATGATAAATTCGTTTGATTTGTTTAATGGATCGAATGTGGGTAGCGGATCATTGGAGGGAGGAGGTATGAAAGAGTGGGATAGAGAGAATAAAATTGTTAATTAAATGAAATAATAATAAAGGCCTAACGAACCCGAAGGTTTGATGCCGATACCACCAAACGTTCTCTGCATATATCCTTCCAGTGATGCCCCTCCAAACTCAAATCTATTAAATCAGTTTTAACGCAATTCTCCCATCTACGTTTCGGTCTACCCCTCATTGACCCGGACATTGTTAATAATATCCATCTGGAAATTTATTACCGACAGTCTACAGTATGAGTTATTCGCAACTAAAAAAAAATATGAAAAATATAAACATAGTATTTCGATATTCTATTTTGATAGATTCATATCCCTTTCGATATTCAACATTGTTATTAATACCGATATCATAGATTAGAAATCATATTTCGATATTTTTTTTAATAGAAATTTCGATATTTTATAAAAAAAAAAAAATAAATAAAACATTTTATGGAAAGCTAAAAAAAGGTATTTCGATATTTCATTTTGAAAATTTCATATTCATTTCGGTATTTAACATTGTTAATAATATCGATATAGATATTTCGATATTTTTTAATAGAAATATCAATATTTGGTTTAATAATATTAAGAAAATTTTATAAAAAGCTTAAAAATAGTTTTCGATATTTTAAATTGATAAATTCATGTTCCTTTCAATATTTTACATTGTTATTAATATCGATATTGAAGATTAGAAACGATATTTCTATATTTTATAGAAATATCGATATTTTATGTTAAATATAATATCATATCATTTAAAAATAAAATCTATAACATTTTATGAAAAGCTAAAATAAGGTAGTTCGATATTTTATGTTGATAATTTCTGATTCATTTCGATATTCAACATTGTTCATAATATCGATATAGATGATAAGCAACAATATTCCGATATTTTTTCATTAAAATATCGATATTTCATTAAAACTATTAAGAAAATTTTATAAAAAGGTTAAAAATAATTTTTCAATATTTTAAATTGTTATTAATATCGATATCGAAGATTAGAAACGATATTTCGATATTTTCTTTTGACAATTACATATTTATTTCGATATTTTGTATTGTTGTAATATCGATATCAAATAGTAGCAAAAATATTCTGATATTACTCTATCGAAATATCGATATTTTGTTTAAAAAGACTAGAAAAATGTATAGAAAATTTAAAAATGGAATATCGCTATTTTATTTTGATAATTACATATTTATTTCGATATTTTACATTTTTGTAATATCGGTATCGAATATTAGCAACATTATACCGATATTATTTAATGGAAGTATCGATATTTTGTTTAAAACGACTAAAATTAAATAGAGATGTTAAAAAAGGAATATCTATATGTTATTTTGATAATTGCATATTTATTTCAATATTTTACATTGTTGTAATATCGATATAGAATATAAGCAACAATATTTCGATATTAATTTATCGATTTATTACAACTATAGAAAATAAATATGTAATTATTAAAATAAAATATCGATATAAATATGTAATTATCAAAATAAAATGTCGATATTACATTTTTAAATGTTCTACAATTATATTTTACATTTTTATGATATAGTTGTCATGGGTTGCTTTGTTTCATCGTTCTTAAGAGTTTCTTATGTATTTTGATTAGGTATGACATAAAATAAGTCTTACTATGTCATGCTATTTTATCAATTTATACTAATTATTATTTTTATTCGTTGATTTTTCGATATCGATATTTCGATATTTTAAAATAAAGATATGTTAGTTCCGATATAATATCGATATC
>NW_027105787.1:7134-7486 GCF_000696795.3 Halyomorpha halys
TGTTAAATAGGGGAAAAAACTAAAATATTTGTATTTCGTGTGTTGACAATTATTGATTGTAAAATAAGATAGAGTAGGTATATATATACCTATAAGTATATATAATTTATGTAAGAAATAAAAAATTATCTGTTACATAAATTTATGTTGTGTATATATGTCCGATGATGGATTGATTTGTATGCTGTGTACTATAGTAACCCAATGTATTTGGCAAGCATGGTTAAATAAAGCATTTCTCTTTCTTATTTTTTTTTTATCTTAATATAACACCGATACCAGGAGCAGAGCTGATCAGCTGAGACAGATGAGAAGGAGCTGAGCTGTCAGTGAAGGCGTATTCATTAGGAGC
>NW_027105787.1:10231-11051 GCF_000696795.3 Halyomorpha halys
GAAATATAAATTTTTTGAGATTAAAATCAAGAAGTGCAGGAAACACGTAGATTTGGGTATTTGATGCCTAAATATTAATTTTTACTTGCATACTAATTGTGCATTTTTAGACATTTATTTATTTTTACGTACGAGTGGGTAGCACTGTGGTAAGGCACTGTCCTACTAACTCCAAGGACCCGAGGTCGAATTCGGGGGTGGTAGATAATTATTTCCTGCTTCACTGTTCGGGAGCACTCCGGGATTCAATCAGCCACATAAAGTGACTACTTTTAAGTGGGTAAAAATCTGGCGGTCGAGCGCGATTCTTACCAAATCACCTCCTAACACAACCATTGGTCTAGTAATTACCCCATGACTCTTAATGGGTTCTAGCGGTATAGATTTAATTTTTTTTTTTAATTTTAATTTCACATAAATTTTCCATCTGTACATACGGAGTTGAGCTTTGGGGCTTCACTAAACCTCCGAATTCCTCTCGTGGAGGTTATACTCAATGCTCCTTATTTTATTACTAATGAAACCATTCATAAAGACCTAAATGTTTCCTATGTAACCGATCTTGCCCGAACCCGATATCATTCCTTCCATTATAAACTCCCTAACCACCCAAACCCACTCGTTTCTAACCTTGCTTCATCTTCCATTCCTAGCAATCATTCGAGGCGCCTGAAAAGAAGATGGCCTCGTGACCTTATATTGTAAAATGTTTTTAGAGTTCTACTACTGGGTAGTTTCTCAACATGCTGTATCATATCATTATAATCTTACTGGAAGATTATTGATTGACCGTGTGTGAAGATGAAAGGAATATGGTCCG
>NW_027105787.1:13346-14036 GCF_000696795.3 Halyomorpha halys
ACATAAGACGCACATATGTCTGCCAACACTCAAAATAAAGGAAATTTAACTTACTAATAAAGTAGTTTATGACACTTATCTTCGTAGGGGTAGTACTTTTTATGATATTCACATATGAGTATAAATCTGGAAAATGAAAATTTGTCCAAACAACTGTAAATAAATTTATTTTAGCAAATTCCATGTAAACTATTACTCCTGTGCAGATAAACATCATTAACTACTTTATAGCTCATTAAACTAGCTTTAATTTGAGTGCTAATAGACATCTGTATGAAATGTTGCTTTTTAAAAAGCTATATCTCGAAAACTATTTAACGTAAATAACTCAATTAGGGCTCATATTTTAGAAAATTTGCTCTTTTTTAAATGACGTTCTCTTAGATTTTCTTGTGTTGTTCCTACTTTTTATGATATAAAGTTCCGAATGAAAAATAATTTTTTTTTTTTAAGGTTTTGAATCAGCCACCATTTTTTTATCCCCCCTACCTATACTTGGCAGACTCATCAGTTTTGAATATTAATTATACATAGTTTTCATTAAAGTAATCAAAAATTGGGGTGAGATAACTGCCTTTTTTCTCCTCTTGGGCTCTTATATACTAATAGCTTACTTGAGAATATTGGAGAAAGATAGTCCGAGTGGCGGTCAATAAAGGTATCAAAATAGTAAAAGAAAACTATCTATTT
>NW_027105787.1:14086-14608 GCF_000696795.3 Halyomorpha halys
TAGTTCGGAATTCGAAATGGTTAGGGTTAGTTAAACCGCAATGCAGAATTTGAGAAACAATCAAAACGAACACAAATAAAACAAAGAGATCAGTTATGCACGACTTTTTTTAAATTGTATACATTAAAACATTTCTTTTTTCCAAATTATAACTTTTTTTTTCTGACCTCCTAGAAAAGATAAATGAATATATAGAAAATGAAGAAAGGAATGTATATAAGTTGGCATTCCTTCTAATAACTTAATTATTAACATATAATAACAGAATTATGAAACATATTTATATATTTCTAGTACCATGGTTGCAATATAACTAGGTAACGCAAGTCCGTACAATAAGTTTGATTTATGAAAAACTTCATTTCAGAAACCATTGGACGTACAGATGTCTGCCAGCGCTCAAATTAAAGCTAGTTAAATGTACTATAAAATAGTTAATTATGTTTATCTTTGTAGGAGTAGTAGTTTTTATGATATTTGACAAAATAAACTCACAAAATGATAATTTCTAGTTGTTCGTAT
>NW_027105787.1:20883-21313 GCF_000696795.3 Halyomorpha halys
TTCTCTACATGCTGTATCATATCATTATGTCATTATGATCAAATTTACTGGTTGTATTTTTTTATACAGTTGTAAATATCAACAAATAAATAAATTAAAAAAAGAAAAAAGTATATAATGTTATAAAATTTAAAATAAAATTCTCCTATCTGTTTAATATTAAAGGTTTTCATTAGAACCTTAGCTATACTTTAGATATGAGAATAATTATATACTATCGATTTGCCTTTAATTTACTTTAAATAAATCTTGAATATTACATAAATGTTCAGTAGGTGACAGAACAGCACTCTTATCAGCCCTGACGAAGCCCTGCGAAGTGGGGCGAAACGTTAGTTAACAATAAATAGTTTTCTTTTATTATTTTGATACCTTTATTGACCACCACGCGGACTATCATCCTCCATTCTACTTCATACGGTCAAATATC
>NW_027105787.1:25252-25919 GCF_000696795.3 Halyomorpha halys
AATAAATAGTTTTCTTTTACTATTTTGATACCTTTATTGACCACCAACCGGACTACCTTCCTACAATCTACTTCATACGGCCAACTATCTTCTTCTAATAGCTTGAGAATAATTACCTTACTACGACTATCCGGTAAATATACAATTACTCTAAGTTTCGGCCCACACAAATATACTTTGGACCCACAGAAGCTTTTTCCAGCTTGTGATGGAACGGCCCTGGAGGATTGTTTCCATTTTTTGACAAATTGTCCGCATATCAAGAGAATCCGATACATACCGAAACTAAGCGATATTAGCCAAAACCAGATGTATGAATTTATGTCCGTAACCTCACGATTAGATTCTAAACTTCTTTTTATATAAATTATGAAGAAGATGGTCAGTGGTGCGGTCAAAAGAAAACAAAAATAGTATAACATCTATTTATATGGCGACGTTTCGCCCCTCTGTTAAGAGCATCAGGACTAAAAAGATACGAAAAAAACAACAACAAAAATTATATAAATATAAGTTAAAATAAAATAATATACGAATGAAAGTAATAGACAATGATAATCAATACTACGTACCTGTTTCAGTTGAGGTCAATTTGAAACTGGTAGCATATTGGAAGTAAACAAAATGGAGAGGAAACCATTAACGGTTTTTTCTTCGAATATGTGAA
>NW_027105787.1:26520-26855 GCF_000696795.3 Halyomorpha halys
CGAAACGTTGGCACGATTAAATAAGTTAAATCAACTTATTTGTGTTTCACTTTGACCGCACCCCTAACCATCTTCTCCTCGTATAAGCCATCCACGGTCAACTATCTCTCATATTATTTTTAGTTACGTATTCTATCATTTAATTTATATTTAGTTTTTCATAAATCAATTAAATTTTCGCAACCAGGCCCATCAGGTATAAAATAATATAAATAATATAAGATGAAATAAAATTTTAGAGTGATAATAACAGAACTGATAAATATAGAATTTATAACAGGATGTTCTGCAGCAGCTTGGGCTTCAGTCTTCGGGTCGTGGTTGGGTTTCCCAAG
>NW_027105788.1:0-70604 GCF_000696795.3 Halyomorpha halys
AAGTCCAAGGACACGTGGTTAAGGCTGGTTCCAGGCTAGGGTCCAAAGTCCAAAAAGGCTCATTTACTGGCCCAGAATCGGCTTTATTACCCTACTATCCTGTTATATAATACAATGTACTCAAAAAAAAGAAAGAATTATCATTTTCATATTTTAAATTAAAATATTTGATTAATTTTTATTTCCTTACTTAATCTCCACATTTTATTTAGTTAACAAAAGTATAAATGACGTAAAATCAATTAGTAATACTAAATTAGGAATAAGCAGAAACAATTATTAATAAAATTGGGAATCAAAGAAATGTTACAATAATAGTTTAACTGGTCGCCTAAAGATAGCAGCACAAATCAAGAAAAGTAGAAACTATTAGTTTCAATAAGCACCGCTAGAGACCAACACCATCCAAACAGCCATTTAGGATGTTATAATATAGGTAAAAATATTTATTTTCCAAAATAATAGTAGTTCAACTAATTTTCTAAAGATAGCAGCACTAATCAAGGAAGTTATGAAATAGTAGTTCAAGAAAGAGCCGTAAGATGCCAGCACCATCCAAAAGCCATTTCCGAAGTCTAGTAGGAAAATTTTTGATTTGTACTAGGATATTAGGAAGTCGCAGGAGCTCATTTAATCATATATACTAGCCACTGACCGAATTTTCAAGCTCTTATGCCTTCCTAATATCCTAATACAAATCTAAAATTTTCCTGCTAGACGTCAAAAAGAGCTGCCTGGATGGTGCTGGCCTCTTGTGGCGGTTCTTAGAACTACTATTTTTTATATTCCTTGATTGGTGCTGCTATCTTTGAATAAATAGTTGAACTATCAACTTAACATTATTTTAATTCTTACTTTTGTGATTTATTGCTAATATTTTTGGTTTTTTTTATTGATTGGAGCTTAAATTATGCTAAATTTTTAATAATATTTGTTTGGGCTTATTGCTAATTTAGTATGATTAATTTATTGTACGTCTTTTATGTTTTTTTAACTTAATAAATAGTGTAGATTAAGTAATAAAATGTGAAACAATAAAATATTGTCATTTAAAGTATTTTATTATTTTATTTTAAATATAAAAACGACAATTCTTCCCTTTTTTGAATGTTTATTGCTTTATAATACATGATCAATTAGAAATTTTTAAATAAGATAAGATTTTAATTATGATTTAATTTATAAGTTTCTAATTAGTTTAATTATAAAAAAATGAAGACTATTTAGGATAAACAAATCAGTTTTTCTGATGGAGGTTGAATAATTAAATGTAAAACAATAAAATATTGTAATTTAAAGTGTACTATTATTTTATTTAAAATATTTTGTTCTTTCTTCGAATGTGTGTAGTATTGTTCTACAAGCTCTATTAGAATGTTTCAAATAACATAAGAATTTGATTACTACTTTGAAAATTAGTTTTGTTATGAAAAATTGAAAACGATTTACATATGAAAGAGAAATTTAGGTTTTCAGCATGTTTTCTAACTATACTGAAACTACAATAACTAACTAGTTTTAGAAAAATAGAGATTAGAAATTACTTTTTAATAATTTGTTTAAATTGTTAATAAAAGTTATTTATTAATTAACAAATTAATTTTATTATGAAAAATTAAGGACTATTAGGGATAAATACACTAGTAGTAAGTAGTAAACTGTGGAGAGTCAGTAATGAAATTTGAAACAATAAAATGTTGTCATTTAAAGTGTATTATTATTTGATTTAGAATATGATAAAGTATATTTTTTGAGTGTTCTACACGATCTATTAGATTTTCTTAAATAGTATAAGAATTTAATCACTAAGTTACAAATTAGATTTATGAAAAATTGAAAACCATTTACACATATGAAAGAGGTATTTAGGTTTTTAGTACATTTTCTTTCTATGCTAGAACTATAATAACTAGTTTTATATAAATAGGGATTAGAAATTACTTTTTTATAAAAAGTTATTTGTTCTAAGCTTGACATAAATTATCTGTTTCATTAACCTGGTAGAGTTGTGCCCTATTTTCTCTACACAGGATTTATCCCCCTTAATGATTTCCTCAATATTGTATTCCTGTAGTTCTATTTTGAAATATTGGTGTAGCCAAAATCATTTTAGTTTCAGATAGCATGATTACATTATTTTAGAGTGATTCTTGAAGTAATAAATTATAAAAATATATATAAATAACATATAGCTAAGATTTATTTGTTGATGCATCAAATCTGTAATGCTTTAAATTAACTATTTTGACTAGAAGATGGTTATTTTATTATTTAATATAGTTTAGCAAAGATCATTGTTCTTGATAAATTATTCTTTATTAAGAAATTTATAGTTTAAAAACATCATTTTAGGACCATTGGCCTGTAATGAATTATACCAGTACTGCAGTCTTATTTTTCATCATGGTATCTTTATTACATTAATCCTTTCCTTACTATAATATATCTATTAGGATGCCAGTTGTGGTAAACACTTCTTTAAAACTTCCAATGAAACATATTTGTTAGTTCAAATAAAGTAAGGAGTGTCTTCTATCTCTTAATTTGTCAACAGAACCCTTAGGGACTGACCTAGTTAATTTATTTCTTTAGTATATTAATATGTAAATAATTGAATTTTTTGTATTAAGAATGAAATTATAATTTTTTTTTCTGAACTCCAGGTTTATTAAGTTCACAAAAAACTCCAAAATATTCTCAACTCTACTCAGAATGATAGTAAAACGATTAGAGTAATCAAGGTGGGCTGCTCCTCAAAGTGAACATTCAGAGGACATCACAATCACAATCAAATATTCTGCCATATACAAGATACATCACATTAAATATACTAATTACTAAATATTTATTGGTATTAAGTTTAATTATAAAGGTAGAAAAAATGAAAACTTCCACTTGTGCGATCTCACTGGAAGGCAAACATTTTAAACAATTTTTATTATTATATTGCTATGAAAATTCATAGTTAAGGGCTTCTTAAGGTACAAGGAATGAATATCAACTATATTCTTGCCTAGAATAAAATTGTCTAGTAAAACATAACCAAGTCATGTACATATTAAAGGTATGGAATTGTATCTATTACGTTTTAATGAAAGCTTTCTGTTCAACTAGTCATTCATTTGATGCAATAATAAAATAAACACATATTATTAATATTACAAAGAAACTGATATGAAATATTGTGGAAGAGATAGGTTTACGCTATTTTATTTTTAAAAGTATATAAGTTCTGATCTTGATTGTTTTTCTCCTGTAACCTTTCATTAGATAATGTTATAGAATTATTTTTATAATGTTTCAAAATAATTGTTATATTGTCTTATAATTTGAGAATGATCATATGAGTTGTGATTTTTGTACATTTATTGATGATATTACTAATAGGATGTCGTACAAATTAATACTTATATCAATACGCCACAATTTCATACAATATAATACCCTTTGTAGAGCATATTTTTGGGATGACATAATCAAAAAGAAAAGCATTAAAATAATAAATTTAAACCTAGCTTATGATTTAAAGTACCTAATATTTCGACAGGACTGTTCTTTCAAAGGTAGTTTACCTTCAACATTATGTACATGATTAGTTAAAATTTGAATTTTTGATACTCTAAAAATCCAAAATTAATTGAGCATCAGCTATCTAAGCTTTGATAAATGAGATCCTCGGTTATAACAAATGCTTTTGGAAATAATGCTTAAAAATGTAAATAAAAATTTTATGGTTTATATTTGGTACCTTATTAAAGGTTTAACTAATTAGTACGAACATATTTATCAACTTCCATAATAAATATTAATATCTCATTGGATTTAGTAATTATGTTACAAGATTTTCAAGTTGTATTCATTAATTTCATTAGTTTTAATTCAAATTACAGCTAACTATTTCCGAATTGATGTTGTGTCTTTCGATATAAAAATATAATTCAAAATATCTTTTCATAAAAAAAAAAAAAAAATCATCACTTACATACAGTTATTTCAGCTACTTAAAGAAGAATGAATGTATTAGTAGGTTTCCAATTCTCACAAGGAATTATTAAGTTCAAAGGTTTCCACACTCTGAGTCGTTTGTGATAGTAAATAAGTCAATTGGTTATCTATCTATGTTTTTAAATGCAAAGTACATTCTATTTATTCCAAGGGATCAATAGTAATAATGATAAGCAAGAATAACTGTTACAGCGAGACCAATATTAATCCTAATATTAACATAATATATTTATTTGTTGGTTCATTAAGTTTAATTAAAACTTTTTATGTCTCAGGAAACATTTAAAAAATTTAATTTATATAGAGTTCTGTACCAATTACTTCAATCATTTTTTTTTTCTATGAAGGACCAAAGTCAGTAATATTTTTTAGAGATAAATATCCACTAGAATCTTTAATTTTATGCAAACATGGTGGAAACTAGTTTAACTTGTCTATGTAAGAACTAATAATAATTTAAAAAAACTTTTTGTGATACATTAAAAGACAATTTAGTCAAAGCTCATCATACATAAAAGATACTATTTTATGTAAAACAATAAAGTCAATAACTTACATTATTAAATGTTCTAAGCTTTATCATAATGCTAATCAGTACCTGTCTCCCATAAAATAACAAATCAATAAGTTATATCGCCTTATATTGTAATAATGGAATGCATACTATGATACTGTAAATATATATTATATTATAAAATATCCCATGAATAAACAGATCTCAATTAAATTATTTGGATCTTCTAATTCATTTTATTATTATAATCTTAATGTGATACTCTGTAGAGGACCTGATAGTTGAACACATTGTAATGAGGGTTCTGGAGTGCTTGGTTTGAATTTTTTTGGCTTTGATTCCTACCTGGTCAGTCAATATTTATTTTGATTATACATGCTAATGTTTTTCTTCAAAAAGAACTAGTCCCAATCACCGCAATATATGAAAATTGCAATTTTCAAAATTGTTCTCAATTAATTAACTAATTTTAAATCATTATAAATAACTGATAAAATCATCTATTTCCCATTTGAAACTGATTGTTCTCCTATAGGTTCCTTTATTATTACTGTGTAACCTGAAGTTGAACTTCCTATCGTCGATGCCTTCTAGATCGTATGAAAGATATTTATAAATAAATCCCAAGATTCTAATATCCAGCATCAGAAAATTGATCTGGTAACTCCATGGAGCATGAGGCTAAGACATAGAAGTGACGAAGTATTACATAAAAATGATGATAATATCTAAACATCTTGGCGGACCTACATAATGCTTAGTAATAAAAATAATGTATTAATTGTGAAAAAAAAACATGGGTAATAATAAAAAAACAATTATAATCATTGTGTTCTTCTTTTTATGTTGTGGTAATCAAATTATTCAATATTGGAATTTATGAACTTGGTTCATCTTTCAGGGAAAACAAGGTTCCCATAAAAAATGGAATCCATTCAAAAACAATTTTTTATAATGTCTTAAAAATTTGAATGTTATTGACAGCATATACCAAAACAGATGGTATTCTGAAGAACCAATATCAGAGAAACAAGACCAATATCAGAGTAAACTTTATTTTTTTGCAATTAAATACCATTATCATGTAGAAACTTCCATCATAGTAACTTTTTGTCAAGAACTCACTTTATGCATTAGTTGAAGTCTCTAAGGGCAACCTATCACACATTCAGAAAAAGGCCCAACTAAAAATCTTTAGAATAGGAAATTTTAAAAGTTGAGGCCCCTATCACCTACAAAGAGCAGTCAGACTTCAAATATCAGGCCAAACCAAAACACGCAATAGATACCCTATCAGCTACATGTGAGATGTTCTATTGAATTAAAATAGGAAGTCTTGTTTGGACAAAAAAAAGGACAGTTTTGTCATCCATAAATCTCTGTAGTTTCAATGATCTCACAGGGACTGAGTTAAATGGGAAGGGTATCACTGTACAGTCCCTGTTTTCTGGACCTTATGCTTTGTAGTAACATAACGTTGTGTGTATTTATCAACACCACTGGAGAAATTGATATTTAAAAAACAATCCACCGAAATTTTCAATTTTATCTTATTCAGTCTAATAATTGGGAGCATACTCAGGCTTCCTTGACTATGATTTAAAGAGTTTTTAACGGTTCCCTCCTGCAGAGCATGGGCAAAGAACGATAAATCCCCAAGTTTGACTGGCTCATTGCTGGTTCAAATCGGGCCTGAGGGGGACTTATATTTCTGTTACATTCTCACAAAATGACACCTCTTGATAATGCTTTTATTTCATGGAGGCCCTACTATGAAAACTTGACACCCTCTCTGCTTAAAAGAGATTTGTTACCTGTAGATAGATAACCCATCTCCGCTTATATAAATACATATATATATATATATATATATAAAATAGCACAAATAATAACTCTTTTACATCCATCACATCGTCGGGAAAAGTTTGAAAACATGTAAATGTCCTATCCCAACTTTACAGGAGTGTTAAAAAATTAAGTTTTAATCTTATTTACGTTAAAATTCATGCAAACAACAATTGAAATGTAATTTGAGACAGAATGAAGGCGATGATTGCCTCTAGTTCTTCTCTGTCCTGCCTGTTTGGTAGGAAAATAAATTCTTAGCGTTTTTCAATATTTCAATTTAATCTTCTCTGTGTTTATAAAATCATGTTTACATATTCTAAAAAAGAATTAGTCAAGGTGCTTTTATGCATCAATTTCTTGCCCAAAATGGAAGAGAAAAAAAAGTTATTTTCGTCATTTAATGATTTTTTATTTCCAAAAAGGAAAATCCGTTGCACAGACGGTTAAAAAAGTTTGCAGTGTGTATGGCGATGATGCCTTAGGAGAAAGCACCGTCCATAAGTGGTTTGTTCGGTTCAGAACCGGAAATTTTGACATGGAAGACCCAAACGCCCGAGTCGTTCTTCAACTGTTGATAACCAAACTCAAACATTGGCCACAGACAAACCTCACTCTACGACACGGGATATCGCAAAAACGTTTTACATATCTCATGCAAGTGTCTCAAATCATTTGGGGCTACGGGATATGTTGTTCGAAGTGATATATGGGTTCTTACCAATTTGACGGAAAAGAATTTATTGGACCGCATATCCAATAGCGATTCCCTCGCTTCTCCCTTGCCCCAACAGATTTGTACTTATTTCGGGCCCTTCAAAACTCTCTTAACGGGAAACACTTTAAGTTGCTCGAAGACTGCAAAACTCATACTGAGGAGTTCATTGCGCAATAATCTAAGAAGTTCTGGAAGGAAGGAATTAAAAAATTACCTGAAAGATGGTAACATATATGAACAAAATGGGTCATATATAATTGTTTAAAAATATTTACAAGAATCTGAAGTTTTTATTGAAATCACCAGTAAAAAACGCTAGGAATTTATTTTACAACACAATAAGACATCCTTTTTGGCTTGTATCCATGTTTCTGGTAGCTTGGCCTCTCCACAATACTCCTTTCTCTAAGATGTTACTAAAAATCGTATATCGATTTCTTACTCATTCACGAACGTGATTTCGGAAATTGTTTTAGCTCGGTAGCTTTGTTATTGTTTGGCTTTAAATGTCATGCGTTTTCGTCAAAGTATTTGTCATCGAAAATATATTTAGTAGTCGTGATAGTTATTAATTTATGTGTATTTGAGTGGCGTGACAATTCTAATGTCTTATTCTTACTGGTGAAAAAGTAAATTTAACATTTAAGAAAAATGTGCGATGGTACCTCTTGGAAAGAAAGTCAATTAAGGAACTATGATATTCCTTTAAAAAGTGTACCAAAATTCTCATTCGATGATCCCCGAGTGGAACAACTGATATCTGAGAACGTATGTTTCAATTGTGGCTTTTAATGTTATTAAATGACATTATTTATATTAATGTCATTAAAAATTTCAATTTGTTTTAGAAACCTGTTATTATTACTGGGTCTAATCTGGTTTATTCTGCCTCCAAATGGAACCTGGAATATCTAGAGAAGCATATGGAAAACTCAACCTGTACTGTCATCACCTCACCAAACCATAATTTCAAGTATTTTGATGAAAAAGCGATAACACCAGCTATGAAAAATAAATTTGTACCCCCAACAAAAAAAGTATCGATGAAAATTAGTGATTTTTCAAAAAAACTCAAGAATTGGACTAATGGCGAAGACAGGTATGTGTCCAGTTTTTATTTTGGTACTTTTTTACAAGTGTTTACCTGTGGTGACTGGACTAGGACCACATTGCACATGGAATACCTTTGTGTGTTCGATATTACCCACTAGTTCACAAGTACTTCACCCCAACATGTTCGTAAGTGTACTTAATGACCATTTATAGTATTTAATAAATTTTGAGGAGTCTTCCTTTTTTTTGTATCTATTATACAAGATATACTTTGATTGTCCAAAATATTGTTCTTTGTGGAAGTCTATGTTATTTTGTATAGAAGATTAAAAATTTAGTTAAGCCTCTTTGGCTGGTTATTCGTTTATTGGCTACAATAAGTAAATAACAGTGAGGGCACATCCAAATTCATGTAGACACTTGAGAACTAGTAGGTGTTAATTGGACACACTCTTGTACTTTTGGCACTCCACACGCTATGTAAACGTTATGATCTTTGTACAGCCACTATGCACATGAAAGGCATGGTGAAAGGTGCACATTGTGAAGGCAGTAGCTTTTTTTTATTGATGTTTTATTTGGGAAATTAGTGTGAATTAATTTTTCTAGTTTTTTAGTAACTTTTTATAATTATTGCCAGAATCATCAAAAAAAAAATTTTAGATGATTGTTCTAACTATGAAAATGGTTAACATGAGTATTTTATATTCTAGGTTGTATCTTCAGCAAACACTAAATAACACTGTAGGGCCTGGCATTGTTCAAGATTTCATCAGGTTTCGATGGGACTGGATTACAGCCATTCAAAAAAAGATGTCTTGGGGCCCACTTACTTCCAATTTATTACTGATAGGAATGGAAGGTATTTCTTGTCCATTGTTGTATAACAGAAACATGTTTTGATTACTCCTGTGTTATGAGATATATGTTCGATTTTTTAGGTAACGTAACACCATGTCATTATGATGAACAACAAAACTTTTTTGCTCAAGTCAAAGGCTGGAAAAGGATTATTTTATTCTCACCAGAACATTATGAATGCTTGTATCCTCATACTGTTTTTCATCCTCATGATCGTCAAAGTCAGGTATCTAAATAAAAGGTAACTTTTTAAAACTTATGTCACAAAGGTATAAAATAAAGTATTCTAAGTAGTAAAGTATTTATAAATGTTGTATTTTTTAATATGATGTTAATTTATTGTTCATTGTTTATTTATTATATGTTTGTTTACTCCTTGTTTATTCATTTCTGGGATTCTTGTAATTTTTCAATCGATTTGATTTTAAAGGGGTAAAGATTCTTTTAATTCCAAACACTAACTTTTCTCATTTCTTTATTAATCTTAACATATGCAGGATGTTCCACTTTACATTTCCACTCTCCAAGTTCCACTCTACAATTTTTATTTGTTTTTTGCTGGGTCATAACCAGAGTCCAGATTTTTACATAATAGCATATTTTGGTTACAAATATTTTTTACAGTTGATCAAATATCTATATAAATTAGTATACTTAAGTGCAATAAGCCAAATTTTATTTTGCATATTTTTTGATAAATGTGTATAAATACATATTTGAATAATTTCAGTGAAGAAAAAAAAAACTGGGCTGTTCTCTTCTACTGAAAAAACAAACTATAGTTAACTAATAGTGAAAATGGTTTAAACAGAATAAGCTATGAAAAATTAAGACTAATTATTAATATAATCATATATAATTATGTAGATGTAATTAACAAGGATACTAGGATAAAGGTAATGTAATCTCAAAGATAGGAAAAACATTCCGGAACATAGAGGAAAAATTAATAAACAATAGATGCATTAAAAAGGATGAATACATTTTACAAGTATTAATGTTTTGAAATAAGTTATTATGTTATCATAATTTTAGTAAATTGTTGAACCTATATTATAGCTGATTAGCTAAGATAGTTAGATGACTGTTATTAGGCCCAATGACTTCATGGGTTTCCCACATCCACACAGTTATAAATTATCCCACATTGTTTTCTAATAATTATTTAGATCATAGTCCTTTTGTATGACTGAAATTAGTTTATTTTCATGTATACTTGATATGGAAGGGTTTGGTTTCCGTATCCAGTCATTTATTTTTTACTATAATTTTTCTGTAATTTTGATTTATCGTCAATCTCAATAGTTTAATTGAATAAAATGTTTGAAGAAATTTATTGATGTATTTCTTTAAAGGTGGATTTTGAAAAACCAGATTTGAAAAGGTTTCCTAGATTTGAAGAGGTCCAGGGAGAGGAAGCTATTGTTGGCCCAGGCGAAGTTCTTTATATACCCGTGTACTGGTGGCATCATGTTGAATCAATTCTTAATGGTGGTTATACTGTTTCCATTAACTTTTGGTATAAGGTATGCATCATTTCTGTTCTGTTTGAATGGAAATTAATCATTGTTTTGTTTAAAAGAGAAATAGTTTATGTCTTTCTTTTAGTTATTAATTGTGAGTTGAGATAAATGGCTGCCTGCCATGCTCATCTATGTAGTCATTATTGACAACTCAATAATTTGATAATGCAAATTGTTTACCTATTTTTAAATGTTGAGAAAACATTATTTAGTTGACAAAGTAAAATAATAATAAATAAATTAATAAAATTAACTTAAAAAGGTTCTCTTCATGTTGAGAAAAATTTCTCTAATTATTTCATTTAAATTTGTTAATTCGAGTTAATTATTTAATAATTATATTTTAATGTACTGATATATCTTTTGTATTTATTTAGTATAAAATCAGGACATAAGTCCTAACATAACATAGTGCACAAGTAACTTAATATATAACAAAATTGAACTTGAAATAACTATCTTAATTTAAAACAAAAGAGAATTTTATCAAAGCATCAGAATAATAATAATTTGAAATATACATAAAAGTAAAATAAAACATACATAAAAACTCAATAGTTTAAGAAATATTAATACATTAAAAAAAAAAAAAACTATGAAAAATACTTGTGATTATTAATAATTAATAAATTAGAAATCTTAGCTTTTACTTATTCGAAAATCGAATTTATATTATGTTATAGGCCGGACCCACTGGTGATATTATTTATCCTCTTCAAGGACATCAGAAACTAGCCATCATGAGAAATGTTGAAAAAATGTTAAATGAAGCACTAAAAGACCCAGAAGAAGTCGGTTCCTTATTGAGGGCTATTGTCCTCGGAAGATACACAGAAGAGACATAAGCATTAAAATATAAATGTTGATTTTTTTTATGTTCTATTCTGTGCAAAATATAGTCGCTAAAAGCTTTTCCAAGCTCAAATATTTGTAAATGTAAATTATACTTGATATTATAAATAAATTATAGAACTTTTAAATAATGTGTCTTGTACTTCTTGATTTTTTTTAACCTACTTTTTTCCATCCTTCGTATCTATGTGTCTTTATTTTTTATTACATCCTTCCTGGTCATTTCTGATACTCAGGGGTTTATGTACAGATTACCACCCTGTACAAACTTTGGATGGGGGTCAAGTTTTCCTTTCATGGGACCTTCACAGAAATAAAAGTCTACCTCCCAGACTGGATTTGATTCACCCTAACCTTTTTATTTATGTGTCATCAAGGTATTATAAATATATTACAGAAGGGTGAGGTTCATTGGTTATAAATAAATTAAATGTCTGCTAGGAAATTATAAATTAGCTGAAATATTTTCTCCTATGCATATTTCTCTTTCAAAATAGAAGTTACCGACATTTATATTGGTAAATGGCTTGATAATGTTCAGTGAAAAACAGTTTGCTTACAGCTGTTAAAAATTATGTCTCAAAGTATTAGTATATCTCACCAGGCTGAATTCAGATATAACTAGATTAATAATTAATATTATATATTTCCACTTTCTTTCATCTAAATTTGGCTTACTGTTTATAACCATATTCATATTGTGGTGCTGGCCAAGAGAATCGCTGCACTAATCTCTGTTCGTTTTTCTAATTTGTTCAAAAGAAATTTTTTTATTCATCTTTCATTCCAGTAAATTTGTCTGTTGTTTAAGCAGACAACAAATTCAATATGAGCTAAATAAATATATTTTCATGTAAAAAAAGAAATTGTTATAATCCTTAACCAAAACTACTACACTTTAACAAATATTTGGTACTAGATTGTGCCAGGCATGGAAAAAATATTTTTAAGTAAATAACAAATGGGAGAATGGGGTGTTAAGTTTTAGGCTGGGAGTGTGGTGGGTACTAACTCCAACTCGAAACAAGATATATAAAGCTGTCCTCACTAGAGTCTGCCTTCCATGAGACCTTACTCCATCAGGATTTCCATAATATCATCTTCTGACTATCCTCTTCTTAAATATAGATGTGTTATTGACTGATTCTCAAGATCCCCCCCAAAAATGTATATATATAAACTGCCTACCTCAAAAATGAAATATTTGAAAAGCAAATTACGTATTTAAGGTAGATATACATCTGGGATGCTACAGTAACTGTTTTGCTAAAATCAATTCACTGGATGTGACACATTATATCATTGATTTCTACTTTTACCATTTTCTTCAAAATGGCTGTACAATTTTTATTATTTAACTCATCATATCTAAGTAAAATTAGGTGACTTTTAATATCAGATAAGTATTATCCTAATTGAAAGTGTGACAAGGTCATTGGTAATTACCAATTTTCGAAATGGCCCACTCCAAAGTACCTTTAATCTTATTTATTTTAAATAATTAACCATTTATTATTTAAAGTAAATTAAACTCGAAAACTGGACTACTGGCAATTGCAGATCCAAATATAATATGAAAGAATTTTATACTTAATTAAAGGAGATATTAAATTTAATGTTATAATGTTTCTATGGTTGCTAAGACAATAGTCTGATTTTACTTTCACTTACCTCAATATGAAATATATATAAGTGGAAGTATTGCCTTCCTGAATAATAAAGAAATTGTAATTTAGAAAAATAAAAAGATTAATTTCACTTCAAATTAGGATTGTTTATTTTACGATTTTTTTTTTGCAGACCTGAATACAATTACACTGTACTGTATATTACAAAGAAGATAGTTCCAGGAATTTATTTCTTATCACAGTTTTAAAAACTCACTTTTAAGAAAATAATCAGGTTTTGAAAAGAGCTAATCAGTAACTAATTGGTTCGGTAGGCAGTGAATAATTTCAATTTTTAAGCCTGATTTGTTATGTTAATATGTTACATTTTAAAACAGATTAATTCTGTAGAATTGGCCTATTTTAACTTACCAAGATTAAATTTCTACTCTAATTACTCATTTTAAAATCAATATATTGTTCTATTCACTCGTATTGTAGTAATTTCAACTAAAAAAGCTGAAACAAAACATTAAAAGGTGCATTTGGAAGAAAATAAAGGTCTTTCATAATATATTTTTTTTAATTTAAAATACATAAAATATTTAAGGCACTTTACAAATAACCTGACCTGTAATTTGAATTTCATGTCTTTGGATTGATAAATTAAGACTAGATATATAAACCAAACTAAAGTTTATTTTATTCACTTAAATGACTATGCACAATGCGCTTACATGATTCGCTTGATTATTTCAATGCATTGTTAAGAATATAGATTCTTAATGTAAGGTTGTATGTTGGACATGAATATTTATTATTCAATTTTTTTTTTTTTGAAGTTCTTTAACTTCTAATGAAAAATTCTATATCTACAGATTTTAACTCTGTCAATAAATAGGCGAATAAATAATAAAATAATAGGAATAAATAATACACTCTTGGAATGTAAAATAGACCTCTAGAATAAAATAATTAACATTAATGTACACTGTACACATTTAGTAACGCCTCATTTCCTAATACTCGATCATACAATAAGACCTAGGATCGCTACATTTGAAAAAGTATTAAAAGTATAAAATAGATATTATATTCACACAATAGTATTTACATTCTTCTATATCTTCTAAATGAATGGAACTTAACAGTCTTAATTTGTGATTTATTAACCTGAAGAAAAAAACATGTATATTTTATACAGATGCATCCCTCGATTCATGCACATATATAAAGTAGCAAAGAAGTCTCCTTTTTTTTTTTTTTTAAATACTGATATGCAAGCTCCATGTTGGATTCACAAGGACAGGTATAATTTAGGAATTCCAGTAATTTCTTTTTAAAAAATTTATAAGAGATAGAAAGTAAAATTACTTGTTGAGGCATGAAAAATTAGAACACCTTTACAATTGGTTTCAGCAGACCCAAGATAAATTTATCCCGCTGTGTGTGATTAATCTATAAAAAGTAAGAAGAAGCTCAGTTAAAATATACTTAAAACATTTTCTTTCTAATCTTTTGTTTTGTACTGACTTTTCATTTATATACTTTTCCTTCTACTAAAATAAATGAATATAGAAGAAAATGTTCAACATGAATGGAGAGATGAGTGTTATTTCAATCCATTTCCGAGCAGGAATAAAATTGTATGCAGTATTTCAACAACTGAGAAAGTTTTACAATCAATAAAATTAATTATTATAAAGCTGTTTCCAGCTTGGATAATTTTGTTTTGAATTTTTTATCTTGGTCATTAACCAATGAAGAAGAAGCCAACTTATGGTTTTCTTGTTCTTGTTCCGCCTGTTCATCTTCGTCATCACAATCTTCGAGTATTGTGGAAGAGAGAACATCATGGGATAATGGTTTGATAGACTGTTGTAACCCTTTATTCTTGAGCCTTTCAACTGCTGATCCTCTAGTGGGGTTGGTTCCCCAAGCAGCCTGTAATAGGAGCTTCTTAAAGTCATTCCTAGATGTTGGTTGCTGAGGACCATGCCTGTCTGAAGCCAATGAAGATCGCTCTGGGTTGTGAGAGCTTCTTGAGAATGGTTCATGAGGTTGCCTTGAATATGCTTTCCTTTGAAGGTTTCTTGGAGACTCCTCAAGAGTCTGAACTTGCAATCTCGGTAGTGACCCATAGCCAATGTTGGCCTGCTTTACATACCTTTGCTGATTGATATTTGTCAAAGGCGGCATGGGCTTTGGAATATTATTGTCTAACGGAACTGGAACAGGAGCAACACTTTTTGCAGGAATCGCTTTAGGCCAATTAATTGGTTGACTAAGAGGCTTCTGTAAACTTTGAATTCTTTTTTTGGATTCATGAATTATAGCATAAAGATCCATGGCAGAACGACTATTCTTAGTTGGAGTAACATTTTTACTAATTGGTGAAGTTGTTGAGAAGTTTAGAGGTGGAGATTCATTTGCTTTGGTAGGTGTAGATGTGGATCGAGGCCAGGTAAGTTGACCGCTACTTTCACTGCTGTCGTTAAAACTTCTGCTAAAGTCGTTACTTTTCGCTTCCTCTGGGGCTACAAAGGAAAACATACCTTCAGTTTTTTTCTTAAAATGAAATAATTACCTCAATAATGAATTAGGAATAACCAAAATACCAAGATATATGTGCAACAAAGGAAACACAAAACATGCATATACAGAAGAAAATGGCTCACCTTGACTGTTAGACTTGTTACTTCAAATCATCCAGTGACATTTAAAACAATAAATTAAATACAATCAGTGCAATAAAAAAGCCGTGCATTTGCCACAAACACCATTTCTTGTTAGCTGTTAATGGTTTAATAACTTTAAACCAAAACAAAAATCTTGAAAACAGTTACCATGGAGTAGTAACAATTAATAAGCTCATATCACATTTAAAAATTTAACATAAACTTATATCTCATTTAGATGTATTAGAAATAAATATGGCATACAATGAACACATTAAGTTGTACACATCAGAGTCATTTCTTCTTTTAGTTCATCTGCAAGTTCATTTGGAGATACAAACCAAATTAAAATTTTTTTTAACTGCTAGATTTTTTGATTAGAGTAGTGATTTTGTTTTAATGAAAACTAATTTTTTTAACATTCATGTACAATCTTCTTTTCTTTTTTAAAAATTATTTTCTTAACTTTTCCCTCATTAATATTTGGGGATTATTATTTTATATGGAAAAAAATGTTAAAAAATGTATGTTAATAAAGCTGTTTTAATTAAAATATTCAATATGTTATACTTGGAAAATGAAAAAAAGAATGCCTTTTTTATTTTTCAAAACAATTAAACTATCAAACATCATTAAATTAAGTTATCTTCAGTTTGAGCATATGTTTTTTTTTTTTCATACTTAACATTTCAATTATGAATTCATTTATCAAAAATAAAAACAAATTGTTATATTAATTGCTTTAAAATAATAATAATAAAATCAAATAAAAAAGGTAAAGATTTTCTTACTACCAGTTGACATGTTGCTGTTAAGATGAGAATTAAAACTTTTCATGGGAGCAATTTTAAAGTTTTAAATTACCTATCAAAAATTGGCTGTTTTACAAAAAACCTCATAATTTCACTAATTTTACTTCCTCACTGACAAAGGTAGGGAAACTTAGACATTAAGGGACAAGCTTTGTCCTGTGTCCTTCTGTAGTCAAATTTGAATTCGGACAAAAACAATCAAATGATTGTGCAGGTTGATACCTAGACGGCCCCATATTGATTTTATTTGATTTAGTTCATAACTTTTACTTAAACATGTGTAAATAAGATTTAAAAAAATAAAAAATAGCGAGGAAGCAATACTAACTGTATTGGTACAGTTTTTTATTTTTACAACCTTATGATATATTTTTCTGAAAAATAAATTTTCAGTTTCTGAGCATCTTTCTAATCCGGAAGGTGCTAATAACTTTCTTATTCATATCATGCCAGTAGTCAAAACAATGATCACAAATAATGAAAATAAAAGGTAGCACGAGGTGCTTATGTTGGCCACTAATATTGAGAATGAATGGTGTTTTATTAAGTGTGTCTATTAAGTGTTTTATGTTGAATAACTATTCCATAGATAAATAAACATCTTAAACTTTTGATTTATTGATTAGCACACTAAAAATTGCTCTTTTATAATGTTTATTTGATACACTATGTGACATACTTCCTTTCGAACTACTTGCAATTGAAATTTCTGTTCAGTGTTACAATAGCATAGGGAAGTTACAGAATATCTCTCTTGAAACAACTGTTGAATGATTTTAAAGAAAACATTATTCAAGAATTATTTAATTTTTTTGTTGGAGACAACAAGTAAATAGACATTTTTCTTACATCATCCGTAACAATCATTTTTGGATATTTTGCTATTTCTTCTGTATTCCTGTGTATGACTTCTCCGCAAATCTTTTAGCAATGATTAGAATCATTATCAAATACAAGGGTGCTTGAGTTTTCTTGAGAAATTATGGAATATTTATATTTAATTCACAAGAAAGTGATAATAAATTACTAATTGAATCATCAGGAAATTCATACTTCTATTAATTCAAAAAATTAAACTTAATAAGTAATACGTAGTAAGCTGTAAGAAATGTTTATTGCAGACAATTAAACACAAGAAAAATAAAAGCAACAAATTCCATACAAATAGGTGCAGCAAACAAATAAGACATGGACTGTACATATATACATGCAATCACTAAGCAAAATTCTATCAATACTTTTCAATAATCTATTATTTACAAAATATTTACACACATTAGTCAATGATTCTACAAAAAGTGTAAAAAAAAAAATATAACAACATAAACTAATCAAAATACAAAATCCAGTCATTTACTATTTACAATTCTGAGTACAACAGAAATTATACATTACTAAAAAAATACAGCAAATAAATTAAAAAACATGTATTTATAAACAATACAATGGCTACATAAAGTTACCAAATATCAGTATTCTCAATTTTAGAATTACCTTTATTATTGCGAGCCGCTTGTATGGCTGATATCAAGCTCGGACCTGCTATAACTCCTGGTCCATACTGCTTTCTGCCGAGTGAATTAGGATTGAAAACTGTTTCCTCGTTGGCTATTCTATAGCTATCGCTCCTCTTTACGATCAATTTATTGTCATCGGGTGGGGAAGGCTGATTCACCCTGACGTAAGCTCCCCTGCTCTGTGTAGGACTGAGGGGCCTTGTTCCAGCCTTTGCCTTCACAATCATCTTTGGTGAAGTGGCTCTGTTTGACAACGTCACTGGTGAACTATTTCTCATGAAATTTCTTTGGTTTGTTGGAGAGACTAAAGGCGATAAAGGCCTAGACGTGGGGGTAGTAGGAGTTTTGTCTATATCAGCCTTTGTAAAATATTGTTTTTGGTTGGAAATACTGTCTTTTCTCTGGCTTTGTGGGGATAATGTCCTATTGACGGATGACAAAGGTTGTCTTGTACTACTGTTAAATGTCTCTTTTTCATTTTTTGTCACAGTTTTTGGCTGGTTCTTTTGAACTGGGGTAGGTGTAATAACTTTCCTGTTTGCAAATAAAGGACTTTGTATATTAATAGGGCGTATGTTTACTTGCCTCTGTGGAACTGGGCTATTTTCATTGCGCACAACACAAGGCCCTGGTTCGAACGTACCTGTAGTGTGAACAGTTTTTCTTCTCCGTAAGCTGTCAGAAGAGTAAACTACCTTTCCTTCTGCATTGAGTGTGACCCGAGCACCTTGCCGTTTTGGTTCTGACAGTCCTTCTGATTTTGGAAGATCATTTAATGAAACAAATTCAGTATCAGGCTTGAGAACTGGCGATGGTGCAACAGCTTTGGGAGAACTTGGACCTCTTATGTCAGCAATAGTGACATATTCTCCTGAATCAACAGGTTTGTATGAGTGAGTAAGACTTACTTCATCGTCACTTTGAGGGGGTGTGATAACACACATTGATGGAATCCTACTAGAATTTATAGTAGTTTTTACTCTAATTCTTTCCATTCTATCAACACCTTCTAAATCTGAGCATTCTGACATTTCTAAATCTAATGATGGACTTGCCACTGAGTCGACTGGAGAACTGCAGGTATTATGACCCGAATCGGGAGAATCACCACATTTTTCTGGAGTGGTATTCCTCTCATGGTGGACATCAACAGTTATTATACAATTTTTATTCTCCATTTGATCATGATCCATGTCATTCTGTTTGTTGAGGTCTGAGTTGGACTCGCTAATTCTTTTAATCTCATCAAAAGATAGCATTTTCATGTCTACATGTTTTGCAAGCTTGAGGCTTTGAGTTTCCCTCTTCTCGGGATCGTGTGATCGAGTTGTTCGCTCAGGAAGGGTTTTGATGCCCGAGAGCTGACTGCATACTCTCTCCGGTACAGTTGGAGCAGGTGGGACAAGGAGTGTGGTACAAACTGTTCCTGCAGAGCTTGCTGTAGTTGACGTTGAACCTTTTCCAAATAACTCGTATTCACTTTCTGCAGACTGGTTATTAGATTGACTATTCACAGATAATGCTGATGTTGAGTGCAATGGAGTGCATGGCTCCTCTTCTCGAAGAGTTTTGAGGCCACTGTCCAAATGAAATGAGGTATAATATCCTTCTGTATCACATGAATACATTGATGAGGTTTCTCCTTCATCAGGGGTCAACGTACTCTCGCTAGTAACTGATGAAGAGGTCGAAATGATTGGGCCCTTCTTATTTTTAGTACATCCACTACCACTGCTTGCACTGGACCTGAAAACAAAATAAAATATGTTAAGTTTAACTTGTTAAATGAACATTATCATTAAAATATTCAGATTATTTGCTGAAAGAGATAATTTCATATTAGATCATCCTAATATTTACTAAAAATTAATTGACACAATAAAATAAACTTATTTCTAATCAATTATCAAGAATACTATACAAAACCATATTTTATATACAATTCAAAATAAATATTCTGAATAAAAAATCACAACTTACCGAGGTACATGAGAAGTAGCAGTAGAATGACCACTTTCCGAGGAAGCACTCCAATTTCCCGAAGAGGAATGAGGGTTAGGTTCATCCTTATCCCATTTTCTTCTTGAACTAGATACAGAACGAAGTCTAACACCGCTTTCCATGTTTCTAATCTGTCTGAGTCGAGACCTACCCCATTCTTTCAAGTTTTCCAAGTGAGATTTCTTCTCTGGACCTAATGTTGCTCCCTCAGGCGTTGATTTACCCATGTTTGTATCAGATGATTCCCTAAAAATTAAATTACTTCAATTGAAGAATAACTGAATTAGTATTTTAAAGAGTTAATCTTAATAAAGAGAATCATTAATATAAAATATTAAACAATCATTACTAACAATGAGACACATCATACTTTTGAAAAATAAAGCTTTTTAAACTACATTATTTATCTAAATTAAGGATTTAAGATAATCTTGAACTTTGATGCATTAATCATCTATTGATAGTTTAAAGAATCAAAAAAGTGTTTAGAAAAGTCACTAGCCAAAGCATTCATGTGATTCTAAAAACTGAATTATCAACAAATAATAAATAAATCCTTCAAACTTCAAGAACTTAAATCTTTACTTTAGATAAATAATTTAGTTAGGAGGTTTTGAAAGTAAGGTGGCGATATTTAGTATTGCCCAAGTACTAAAAGTAAAACATAATAGTAATATACTATATATAATCAGTTTTAATAAAAAAACAAAAACAGTTTATTTAGTTTAAAGAAAGCCAATATAAAAGTTACTAATATTTAAATTTAAAAAATGTATATATATATTACCCAACGATAGCTGCTAATTCTTTAGTATCAGTCCCAGCGATTGTATTTCGCCTTTTGCCTCTTGGTTTCTTTGCCTTGGTTCTTCTTCTAACAGTATCATCATATTCTGAATTCATCATGGATCTACGTAGGTGGGACATTCGTTCGAAGTTTTTTCCTGTCACATCCACTGTCACCATTTCAGCAGGAAATCTAATTTATAAAGTGAACACATTACAGTATGAGTCATTTTATAATTTAAAATATTAAAAAAAGTCAAAATGATTTGTAATAAAATAAATTTTAGTGTTCTTATTTATAATGAACTAATAATAACTACATTATCTTTTTTTTTACATGAATAATAACAACTAAGCATCTTGAATAATTAATTTAGTCTTATGTGTATTGTAGGGACTCATTATCTTCAGGTAGCATTACTCGTTTTTGTCTTTTTTTAGAAGAACTTTATTTATTATTCTCCTTAGTTTTCTTCAGTATTATATCGAATGATAAAAGAGCAAAAACTTAAAGTAATACATAAAAGTATGCGGCTTTATTTAACTATTAGTCTTTGAAAAAAACGCAGTTCAACAATACATTCTACATTTTTTATTTTATTAATATGACAGAAGAAAACTAAACTAGATACAGATTCTATCTTGTCAAGACTACCATTGGAGTGTTACATAGATCCATATTGAGAACCTCAAAATTCATTTCTCACGGCTCTTGAAAAATAAATATTGACGGATCCAGGTTGAAATTGAACTAATTACTTTCTGAACCACTCTGGAACCCTCACCCGAAAGTTCTCATCAGCTATTGGATCCTCATACTGTATGAAAAAAATAATTTTAATATATACTTAAGCCAAAGAAAATAGAGACCTGAAGAAGTGTTTAAATTAAAAATTCTGCTTTTACACAAAGACATTATCATGTTAGACCAGAATAAAAAAAAATACTTAGAAAAAATGGTATAACATACTTCAGTGCTATAGCTTGAAGCTGCTCCTCTGGAGATGGTAATGTGTGGTCCGTCGTATCTGGGGTTGGTTCGAGCCTAAGGCTTGAATCAGGTTCAACAGTTACCCTGCCGAGAGCTTCTGTAGATGTCCATCGCCTCAGTTTTCTTAGAGCAGCAGGCTGAAAACAGAAAACATGCATTAATAACAATTGAGGGGGGGAATAAGATCAGGCTCTCAGTAAGAGATAAGAGGGAAGGAAAATCTTTCTGCAATTAAAATAGATTTGTAAGGGTGAATTACTTTGAAGAATAAATTTATAAAGAGAGCAAGAAACAATTGAAACATAAATTTATAGGTCCCAAGGACAACTTTTCTTATTAAATTTGACTTTTGGATTTGATTTAAAGATAAGTGATGAATAATGTCGTTCTAAATTGTTGAACTTTTACATAGATATATATATTTTCGTATATAAAACTGAATAGATGGTTACAAGTGCCTCTTTTACTATCGACTACTTTATCCGAATAATAAATCAAATCATTTTCGTACTTCAGTGTAAAAACCACAGTTGTTTTTTATCAGCACCTCTCCTGGAATAAGCACATTTCTCTGAGTTGTACTTAAATGATTCCATCCCTAAAAATAGCCACCAGTTATTTTCTAAAGATTGCCGATACCCAATCGTTTTTCCCTACTACAATTATGGTGCTTGGTCCATCTGTTGAGCTAGAGGTGAGACTGAAAATAATTAAGAATTGGTTCATAAGAGTTATCTTCAGGTTTCCCAGGTGCCCTCATATCTCCTGTTGGTGTACCAAGTTGAAATGGTTTTTTGATGGCAATACCTCCTTGGTGTTTTACTTTTTTAAGTACTTTCATAAATATAATCTCCTCACTCTATGTTCCTTCATCAATTCATTAAATACTACATATCTCTACCTATTATATTTAATATATGCTCTCGAATATAACTGCATCCTTTAGAAAATCCTTTTGTCATTATTGTAGCTTTCTTCTAAAATACTCTACCCATCTCTGTTGATCTCCCCCTCCCTGTTTCTTTGTTTAAGCCCAACCTCTTCCTTCACCTGCTTATACTATACACTAATTTAACTTCATAATCAAACCATTATATTGAAGAAAACTATATACACAACTTTAGTATAAATTACTATGAGAAAACTGATATGTTTAGTTTTGTAAATATCTTACCAAACAAATATAAAGTCTGAACTGTGCAATTATTCTTAGGAGACTGTCATAATCAATTCTATAATGAAAGTAATAATTAGGAATGTTCAAATCTCCTCACCTTTTGGTTTTCAATGAAAATATCATCCATACTGTTTTTTTCATATTCCTTCATGTCAAGGTTCATTAATTATACTCAGGAGTGGTTTAGCAGCGATTTCGAGCTATTCTCAGGCTAGTAACATTTTTATTATATTATGTTCATAATTTTTAGTTTAATTTCATTATAAGAATTCGCAAACAATATTGATAAGACCGCATCAGGGAATTCCTACATGGACCTATTATTTAAGTAGATATGTTACATAACAAATTATTTTTATAAAATATTAACTGAAAAGAAAGATATAAGGAAGTGTACGATTTATTAATCCTTAAAATTATCAATTGCTTCTGGTCACTGCGATTCTTAAAAACATCAAAGCAAAAAGCCGGGTGTAGAACAGAGTTAGGTTATGATCAAGAACGATTCGTTCGCTAATTTTAATTCACGAACATGCCAAAGACTTATAAATAGTTCACATGAGGCTACTCGGAACTAATTTCGCATGTTTTGTTACAATCACAACTCTTATCAATAATTATTTCTGGATTATAGAGAAATAAAACGGAAACTTCATATTTTTTGATATATATATATATAGTAATATATTTACTCTTGAGGGTAATTGTAATTATACACCACAAGAATTGTCATCGAATACTTGTAGACTGTTTCGTACGATCTCGCGATATGAATCTGATAGAGAATTTCTGGGATATGTATTTTAGGAGACCATTCTCTGTCAGAAAACCTCATATAAATGAAGAATAAACATTTCAATTAATCATTTTTTATTAGAAGATGGTTCAGAGTGCGGTCAGTAATGATGCAGAAATAAGAAAACTTATTTTTTGTGCCTTACGTTTCGGCCTGAATATCAGACCTTCATCAAGGCGACACCTACGGAGTTTCCGCAGAGAGACAGATCATAATAGATCGCCAATCTACGGTCAACAATAAACACCTCATCATTTTTGTACTTTATAATTTATTTATAGACAATTATTGATAGAAATGATTTCTTTATGGTATGCTTTGTTTAAATAACCTATAATTAAACTAATTCTTACCTCAAATTAAAAAAAAAAATCATGTTTACAAGAATTATAAAGAAAATCAGTGTCCGGTTTCTTTATATTTCTTTATAAGGATTCTACCATTGAGTGTAGAATTCAATAAATGTTAAAGTGTTACTTTATGAAAATTAATCGAAAAGAAAATTCTATATATCATTCCCTTTGTTTTTAAATGTAGCATAACTGAAAAAAAAATTTATTTTTTAATGGATGTATTCCAAAGGTAGTATCTTAGACCTGGATTATTTTTTAACCTAGGATAACTTTAATTTACATTACAGTGTGACTCCTAATGTAGAAGAAACTGCACTATTTTTGGAATACATCCAGTATCATTTTTAAGTCGATTTTGAAAAGTTAGATTTACCTAACTTCTAAAAGTAAAGATATTTTATTCGCAAACAAGGAGAAATGTAAGTGGAATCTCCAAGAAAAAAATCCTCACTTAACTCTACCTATTTACTTTCGTTATCGATCAATTTTTGTCTAATGTTTTAATTAAAACGTAAAATGTTTAATTTAGTTATTTACAAATTTTATTGTCATAGCATAAAGTGACGACGACCTAGGACAAGACAAGGAGCAGTAAACGTTAGATAATAGAGCGGAAGCTTTCACTGTGCTTGGGAAGTAGACTTCTTTGTTGTCGGGCTACAATGCGGCTCTTTGGCCTTTGTTACCTTGCGATCTACAAGGTTCTTAAAGGACACCGGATGCTGACCATGATGATCATAGCGAATGTCGCGTTAACTTAGATTAATGGAATAAGTGAATTACTATAATGTTTAATGGTATGTAGACGATATTATAATTCTCATATCTCGACATTTTCATCGAAAACAGTTCAGCTTTTTTGAAGGAACGTTCCAGTAGCCCTAAAGGATATCAATTAAATTAGAATTTGGAAAGACAATGAATTACTAAAAACATTGACAGCCTGCAATGGTTTCTCCGTGAGTAGTTGTCGAAGTAATGACTTTTATTTATTAAATGATTCTTTTGATTACTGACATACATTTTATGTTTACAATTATTTTTGAGTTAATTCGCAGTTAAAAATATGAGTATCAACAATTCTTGGTTCGCAAACGTAGGAAAAGTTAACATTTGAATGAAGAGCTTGCGAGTCCATAGTTTACGAGTGCTGGAATGTTCCCGCCAATCTTCAAGGTTACGAAAACCAGATTCGACCCCGGCACCTTCAATCTTGGTCGAGGTCACCTAAGTCGAAAAGGTTACAGAACTTCTCATTTATATAAGTGATTAAATAAATGTATGTGTATCTATACTCATTCAGAATTTGATTCATAGAAGTACTCTGCCAACTAAAATAACCATGTTTATTGATCATTGTGAGGTTTTAGTGATATGTTTTTTGTGATACAAAATAATGTTATATATTAAAGGCAAAATGCTTACATTCTAATTGAGCTAGAGATTAGAATGGGATCTAAAATTTTAAGAATCAAAAGGCTTTGAGATCAAACTGTTCAACATTATTTCCTTAGGCGCAGTCCATCACCGGGAAAAAAACTTCACAATGAAATTCAGATAAATTGTTTCTAACGCTCTTAATGATAGTGTTTCGGTCAGCAGAGATTTTCTATAGAATTTTACCTTTAGAAAGAAAATACGAATATTAATGAGGAACGTTTCATTTGTATCTGCTCGGAAAAAGAGGAAAAAGAATCTAACAAAGAAAACCATTGTATTTAGGAATAATGCTTCGGAACATGTATTGATTTGTTACAAGAGTATAATGAATCCTTAACAGATTCATATTCAAGATCGCTGAAGTCAATTTTTAAACTTTTAGGTTATATTTTCCTATACTCACCATTAATATATCTCTATTATTTCAATTATTCATAAAGAAAGTATTCTCTGATGATACTATAAACGAAAGAATAATGCTTTGAAATATAATTTTTTTTTGTTTTCGTCCGATAACCCTTAGAGTCCTCTGATAATATTTGCTTTTTTAAAATCATGTTCTTAGTTGTTTTAAATTCGAAGGAACACAGTTTTTTTTTAAACGTGTTACATAGTGATGTTACAGCTAATGGAGGAACAAAGGATTGCAAATATCACTCCAGAACATAAAAACCAATATTAATCGGCAGTTGCAGGAAGTGGATGACGGTAGCAGCGTGTTAACGAGCCTGTCTGCCAACCCAAAGGTTGCGAGTTCGAGTCCCCAGCCTTTTCCGGGATTTATTCAAGCTAATTATTATACAATACTCACTCACAGCCTCCCCCCGGGCATTTGTGCGGCCCGTTAGCCTATTGGTGGCACTCACAAAAATAGGCATGGTAGTGAAGACCTCACTCTATGAAAACCAGATCAAGAAACGCGCGACTGTATTAAGGAAATACATGTCTTGGACCTCCACGATCTGTCGCGCTAATAATAATAATAAGTTTAAAAGGGGATGGGGTGGGGGTTGTACAAATTGCTGGGTTGAAAACTGGTATTCCAATTACAAAGTGAAGCCTCCTTAACTCGGCATACTAAGTAGAGGCATAAGGGCGCCCGGGATTCTTGATACGATTTATTAATCTCTTCAGTCTTAATTCTTGTTTAAGGTATAACAAGGAAAGAATTTAAAGTTACACTTGGAGCCTGCTGGTATAAACTTTCGTTGGGAGCTGGCAATAGATGGTTACTAACTGCAGTGGTTGACTTTTATTTCTTGGCGGTCCCATAGAATGAAAACTCAAGCTTCCCACTCTGATTAGAATAAGTGAGTAATCTGTAAGATGACCACTTCTTGAGCCGAAAATAATGAGGGCGTAAAAAAACATTAATTACACATCACATTTACTTATTGTATTTCTAATTGTTTTAGTTATAGTTGCAATAAGCAATAAAGATTAAAATAAACAAACATTAAATTAACGTATTTATTACCCATGGCGTACTCCTGAATTGGAGTATTTAAATATCAAGACTCAAGTTGCCTTCGATACGGTATGGTAACCGAGGAATGGAATTGTAGCAGAGCGGTTATCGTGAGAACCGTTGTGTGTGGTGGACATGAGTGAAGCCGGCTAGAACATAAAAGGCAATCCTGACCTAACTGGATGCTCGGGGGTATCTCCTTTAGCGTCCAGCTGTAGAATGCCGGAAGGGAACTAACGTCCCAATGCCTCCGCAATAACGGTCTTATCTAATGGTTACCTGTCTTTGGACACATTCAGACATTTTTTCTTTTTGAAACTAAAAGCGATTTATTATAGCGATAATAGATTAAAAGAATCCGAAGATAATTTGAGATTAGAAATTCTGTGAGAAATCAGGAAAACAAATATTTCGACAGATGAACACAATTCCTTGGATTCATCGAATACTCCGGATATGAGAAAAAACTTAAAAGATCACAGTGCCAAGTAGGTAACCCAGTTGAATACTTAATAGAAATCAGCGGAATACAGCGACGGAAGTAGTCGAAGGAGGAGTGTTGCATATCCTGTCAGCTCCATGCTTCCATGAATTAACTCGTCCCTTCGACAATTCTCATTGTCATAAACCTCTCTTTTATTCGATATTACCTTTGAATTTTTAATTCCCTAGTAATCTTATTATTTCCATATCTTTCTTCGGATTACTCAACGAAAAACTATTAGAATTAAAACAATGTCTGTATCTTTATAATTTAGTTATATTCGCTTGAGTTCATCTCCGAAGGCATAGACTTCGTTTACACCTTGGTTTAGTCCGATTCCATGTTCGTTCAGTCCTGGTTAAGAAGAGTCAATAACGAGCTGATGGTGGTCAAGAGGGAAAAAAACTAGTGGATCGAATTCTCGGCGTTCCCACACCTGTTCCGCATCAACAACTTACCGTAAAACTGGAAGTAATGCTGGGGAAGATGACGAGATCAGTGTTTTATCAGCCTTTCCGTCAGTAATGGTGAAGCAATGGTCCGGCGATGAAGTGAAAGAAAATTATAAACAAAACATAACCCAAAAGTTCTGATTTATTGACATTCGATACAACAGAGATTTTAAAAATAATAAGTATAAATTAATAATAATAGATCAGATAATTATTATGTCATTATTATTATATAATGATAATGCCTGGTTGAACCTCACTGATTCCTCGCTTCAAGGTTGGGATGTGACTGAACCTTGAAGTAGATGAAGGATAATGTTCATCATAAAGCCAATGGGGGATGGAAGGGAAGGTCATCAACGTCTTAAGGAGTTAATATTACATCCATTAGACACAGAGAGTACTACAAGAAACAGCATTCTCATCGGTAGCCTGTGTTGCTAGCTATATTAAAATGTTCTAATGACCTGATTCATATATTTGAGAAAGTTATCGGTGATTCAAGAAAAAATAGGAGCAATTTAGTTAGTTGAATCACTTGGAGAGGGTAATTAAAGTCATGAATGACGTTTCCTAATCTGAGTCAGGGTGGTTCGTATCAACGTACTACGTTTTCAATCCTCGGTACTAAGGTTTCATTTATATATTATCCACGTAAAGCTTCGCGACTCAAAGGTGCTAGCGAATCATTCGGGTACGATACCAAGGTTTTTGTTCGGAACGGTTACATATACCAGTTTTTAGCTTAACTCAATCTAGAAATGAATTACTTTGAAGCACCTAGAAGTCATAGAGAAAATTGGCAATGATTAATGAAAACTATTCAAACCATTTCCATTTAATTATTAAATTAAATACTGAAGAAAATAGAATGACTTACCTTTCTTGTCTCTATGTCCAATGGCAATTTGTTCTTCCGCTTCCCGAGGACAGGACTCACCGAGATGATCCTTTCGTTCCTCGTCCCACAGAGGGAGTCATCGGCTTCCCTGGCTTGTTCATAGAGCCTCTTCACCGCGTCAGGGCGGGATGCTTCGGTGAAGAGACCCTTCGTCAGTTCTTGTCTGGTTTTGTAGTGGTTCTTCAGCGCCCAGAACTCCGTCAGGTCGCTTTCGGCTGAAAAGAAAACAAGAGGTTGAATATCAAAAGTAAATAATCTGGTAGAAGGATAATTGTTATGCAAGTGGATATCTGTGGCTTGAAAAATGACCAAAGTCAATTTTTTTATGTGACTATGTTGGTCAAAGAATCCAATTTTTAAACTAAGATGAAACTTCAGTTTTTAAAATTCATATTTTGGAATTTGTTATTGGGACGTTTGTTGCTGATTGAGGTCACAGATATCGGCCCGTAACTTAAACAAATCAATGAATGATGTAAATTATAAATATAGATATATTTTTATATTTACATTATGACATAACAAAATAAATAAATATACAAAAAATATTCAAACAGCCAGTTGGTTTGAGTGATAAACTGGTCCCGTAACTCAAAATCAATAAATAAATCCCTAAGTAAAAATATACATATATTTTTTTCTTTTGAATCTAAAATAACATAAAAATGGTAACTGGCAGTCAAAATGTTTTATAATTGGAGAAGTTTGTCGGGGGGAGCGGTCAGCAAAGAACAACATAAATAAACAAAACCATATTTATTTATTTTATGCCGACGTTTCGACCTGAGTTTCAGGTCTTCATCAGGAGTTGTGGCGTAGAAGGTAGGCTTGCAACTCCTTTTTTAATAACTTCTATTTTTTATAAATAGAAAATTAGTGAGCTTTGTCAGAATGAGATTTGTGCTTTTATAACTGTCTTCCTGGGTCTCTGAGGCAATATGTACTGGGCAGTCAGGATGAAAATTTGGTTTTTCAATTTCATTAATACGTTTTTAAAATTATAATTAATGTTACAAGAAAAATGATGAAAATAAATAATAATCAAAATAGTGTAGTGAGAAAAAGTAAATAAATAGAAATAGAAAAGATAGACAATTATTTGTACTCCTCTATAATAATGTACTCAACCAAGTATTGTACATCTTGTAATCAATAATTAATTATTTAATTATTAATTTTTTAACTAAAAAAGTCAATTCACTTTTAGTAACTCAAGAAATATTTAGTTTTCAGGTCGAAACGCAATTTTTTTTTGTTTTCGAGAAGAGAGTTTTTTTTTTTATGTATATAACAAATGAGCATAAAAAATAGTTTCACCCATATAAACTGATATAAGGATTTTTGTATTAATAATTATAACTCCATATGAAAATAAATAACATTCTTTTATGTGTTCTGTTAATACTAGTAGCAACGAGACTTAAGACAGGTAGATCATCTCGATCTACAGGCAGGTGTGGCCATGAAGTTCACAGGTGCACAACTTTATGACTGCAACTTAAAACTAACCGGCTTATCTTTATGGTCAAGGGACTGTCAGTGACTTAAAGGAGATCAATTCAGAATGAAATAGGAATAAAAAAAATGAAGTTTGATTAATTTTAAAATTATTCATTTATTTATTCCAACTTTAAAACTATCCAATCTTGGAAATGGAGGAAATTAAAAAAAATAAATAAAATTAAGCAAAAACAAAGGAATAAAGAAAAACTTTATTACAACTTAATGGTATTTTTGAAAGATCAATAATTTAGAAGGTTTTCTAGTTTTTATGTAGTAACTTTGTCCGTCTTTCAAAGCTTAAATTTTTATGCCAAAACAAACTTAGTTCTAGAAAACTGGTAACTTTTATTTTTTAATGTACAATATATGTCCATCCTCGTTTCTGCAAATCTTCAGTTTCGTTTTAACAATTCATTTTTTCTTAGGATTTGGAAATTGGATACTGGTTTTTATCGCTACAAGCCACAGATCTATATCTATGGTTTTGAGGAAAATAAAATACTTGTATATTTCGAACCCAGTGGGCATCGACACTTGTTGAAAACTATTCTGTTTCTTTTTATAATTACAAATTATGCCTCCTTAAAGAAAGGAAGTGATCTGATTGATGAATGGAATGCAGATGAATGCTGTTTAAAGAGCCATCCATCATATTGTTGTGTCAACCGAACCAATTGCCAAACATAAATTGGATTCATTAATCGTTCAGTGAGTACTGATTCCTCCTTCTCTTCCTCATTGTTGAATTAATGATTAATGTTCAGATTTATCATTATTAGTATGCTCGTGTATTGCAACTAAATAATCTTCAAGACTTAAAAAAACTGCTAGTCCATCCAGAAATTCATCCTTGGATCAGTGAAGAGGCCAATTTAGTATTGCAAAAAGTAACTTAACGTAGGTATATATTATTATTTAGTGTTACTGTTACTGATTTATAACTTTCATTTAGTTTATAATTTATAAAGGTTTCGACCCATAAACGTCGGTGGACCAATAAACTGGAAATTAATACTCGTATACTGCCCAAACCAACTTGGGATAATGAGGATCCTCCTGGAAAAATATTTGAAAACTAGATTGCTTAAAAGTGCATCATGAGTCGTTCTTATTGCTGACAGACAAATATCAGGAAAGATAATTATTAAAATAGTTTTAACTATAAATATGAGTAGTCAGACACTGTCATGGTCCACATCACATGGCTGAAGACCTCTGGTTAGGAACCATTGTTTTAAATACATAAAAATACAGTTTAATCCCGCTAAACCGGCGGTAAAATAAATAAACAATAAGTTCGCCAAATAACTGACTATAAGACTACTATTAAAAAGTTAATGACGTTATGCACACATTAATATATCATATATTCACAAATTTTGTAGAAATGTAAGTCTGATACATTTAATTTCATATTATATTAACATATATATCATCTTTATTACTAAGAATTTAATTGCACTTTAATTTTGACCTAATATGTGATTTTAATTAATTTTTGAGATTTTTCTTTTAAATACCTCGGATTTACCGACGATATCTCGACTCCGCTTGATCGACGATATCTCGGCCCCACATAGGAGGAATAATTGACTTTTTTTAAACGATATTTTAGTTACTAATCTATTTATTTTGTTTACACATTATGTATGAAAAATCTTGTTAACATTTTTCCTCTGATAAGCCACATAGAAGAAATAAAAACACAACAATAAATAAGAAAAATATTTTCCAAGTTGGAAGATGTCTGCGTGGCTTGAACCCGTTGATCACTGCAGGCGACACGGTTCAAGAGATAGGACAAAAAACAGATAACGTGAAGGTGTGCCTTCGCCCGCGTCTCTTAGAACATCTTCGTCTCAATACAATATCATAGAAACCATTGTATATTACAGTTTAGTAATATTGGTTCATTTTAGAAAGAAACTAAGGAATGAAAAATATATAATATAAATAATATTAAGGCTCAGAATAGAAAAGAGAATAAGGACTGGTTTATAAACAAAGGATTATAAAAAAAAGGAACTACGCGGATCTTTGATACAGAAAAAAAATTTCGTAAAGGTAATACTTAATAATTCCTTTAGAGCATTCTCTAAACTTGTTTAATCCCATCCAACTGAAGAAACATGACAGTTTCATATGAAGTTCTCGTAATTTCGAGGCATTACGGGAAAAAAAATTCACAGCCGCTGAAGCAACTCGTGAAAACATTAAATATGAAGGGGAAGGTGTCCTTGACCAGCGCACTACGCGGTATTGGTTAGAAAAATTTAGCAGTGGAGATAAGAAGATGGAAAGGAGGAAGGGCTCCGTCCACAAGTACTCGCGAACTTGCCAGGGAGTGTGGTGTGTTGAAAGATACTGTTAGTCGTAATCTACTCTCCAAGAGGGAGGCGAAAAAGAGCAGTAGACTGGTCCCTCACGAACTTACACCTCAGCAATCAGCAAGCACTTGTCAAAGAAAAGTTTAAAGAACTTCATGGGTTCGAACTCCTGCCATATCCACCATATAGTCCAGACCTCGCACCATCGGATTACTACTTGTTTCCATCCATGGCTCATTTTCTTCAAGGGAAAAAAATTGATAATTTTGCGGATGTTGAAATTGCAGTCCAAGAGTTCTTTGAGAGCCATCCCAAAGAATGGTGTCAGCGTGGGATCGAGCAATTGGCAAGCAGATGGCTAATGACGGTAGATAACTATGGACTATACTTTGAGTATTAATTGTATTTTATATCAAATAAATAATAATATAAATATTTGGTTGAAAACGGTAATTTTAGCGTAATACACCCCATTATCTATGAAATGGTTAAAAATAAAAAAATGTATGTGTAATTAGTTTCATATTTTATTTTTTTTAAAAAGAGAACCCTAATATAGTGATTCTCAGGAATGTTTTTTTTTTATCCCGTGTCTCCTCTTTAATTTATATATATACTGAGATTGGTTTCTATTTTTCTTTCACGTCCCTGGAGTTAATCGGACCGTCTTTTTGGCTTCACTTTCTTAGCAGCTTATCCTCTCCTTTATACTTCTTCCTTCAACGCTAAATTTACTGTTTGACTCATTCATAATTTTGTAGGATGGTTGTCTTCAGTCTGAATTCATTTGAAATATCGCTAATCTCATTGAAGGTGGATCAGCAAGAGAAAACTTAATTTTTTAATGCAAAGATTAAACTATCACATGATGGTAGCCAAGGGTAATTAGATATTTTTGTACAACGGTTATTACAAAACTGTTTTATACCTATGTAATATTAATACAAGTTTGGTTTTAGACAAAGAGGATAGAGATTACGAAGGTCGTAGTGTAGCCAAAGAGAAACAATAAAAAAGAGACTCAAGGCGGAGGCCGTTGTCATTGCAAAGACCTTGGCCTGTTTTATTTTCTTTATACTCGTATTTCCGGCGACTGATACCAGCGGAAGAACACGTTCTTGTACCAGAGCTTTCATTCTCGTTCTCAATGAATCATTCATATTACCGCCATTTAGGTTTGGCTTGCTGACCAGTGCGAGAACTTGGTACGAACCTTAGCTTTGTAACGGATTTGTTGGGATCCAAAGGTCTTGAAACAACAGGTAATTGATCTTAAAAACATTCAGACTGTATATAATGGTTCTTTCGACTGGCTAACCGAAAACAATAGAAAAGCCAATAATCAATCCAATATTAATCTATCATAGATGAATATATCGTTGTTTTATTTCGAGTCGATATTAGTGAATTTCCTTAACTCATTAACCCTGTAGGGATACAGCTCTTGTAATTATAAATAAAACCGCAAATTTACAATTGATTATAAAGTTTTTACAACATCCCAAAAATGATTTAAAATGAACTTCCGACTTTTGTCATGGAATAATAACACTTTTGACTTCTTGAATTTTCATTGAACATGACAGCACCCATGTGATATGTGATAATATATTTACGATGAGTATTCACAATACGTTGTAATGCCACTGAGTGGATTAAAGTGTTAGTTATATATATAAGTTAACAACGTAGAAAGTAATCAAACTGTTAAAATAATAAAAGTATAAACGATAAAATCACCTTTAGAATGGAACAGTCTTTAGAAGGACCCCAGTAGAGAAAGTAACCCATAATCTAAGGTAATATTTTTGGAATACATTCAATTCAAAAATATATAAAAACTTTTTTTTGTAAGATATGCCCCTAATGTAAGCAAATACAGTGGGCAAAGGAACACTTCATGTTTTCTAATAATTTTTTTCGATATTCTTGGTACATGCATCCCACCCAACTTAAAAATATATTTTTAACGGCACATTCATTTTATTAATTTGTTCAGTATTTCATCTAAATATGGGATCTTTCCAATGATACTTCTGATAGGACTTTATAATTCGTATGAGCAATAAAGATAAATGTTCTCTTATGCCAGAGCAATTTTCTTAGACGAGCTTTACCCCAACGGGTATTAAACTCTCCGAGAGTTGTTGGTACTGTTAGGTACCAGCGTAGGCGGCACACAATCAACGAGGACCTGAATAGGTTCTGAATAATTCATCACGCAACAAAGAGGTTGAAAAAATCACACGGAGGATACTAACAACGCTTGTCATTACTAAAGAATACTCATCATACGGTTACCTGAATTAATAAAGAAGCGTTTAGGAAACTACAATACTCAAAACAGACTCGAAAACAATAAATATCTTGAATTGCTTCATTAAGTTGATCTACTTACATATCTTCTTGGTATGCCGAATTTAAGTGCATTTATCTTGTCTTTCAACGCTTATAATTTCTTGGTTTCATGCCTATCGAAGCCCTAATGACAAAAAAAACCATGAACAGGGTGTTCAAGACATTGTTGAAACATCCCTCTTTATCGAAAGTTCTGAGAACTATAAAATGAAACTTAATGCTTAATAGTTATAGCAAATGAAGCTTCTTTTGGAAGGTTGTTAGTTGACCGTTGATGATAGTAGAAAGAAGGATCAAGAAGGGCGGTCAAGAATAGTACAAGGTTTCTTCAGGGCTGAGTCTAACAAGTAGAATTATTTTATATGTTAGACTTATCCCTGCAAAGTGGGTCGAAACGTTGGTACCTATTAACTATTATTGTACCATTTTTGACCGCCATCCGGACAGTCTTTTTATAAGAGGTTTCTTTTTGGGTAGTGAATTCAAATTTGTAACCTCTCCCTGTTCTGCAGCACACCTCGCTCCATTTCCAATAGAAAGACATATTTTCAATGGAAAATTCTCATAGAAAATTGAATTTTTTGAAAATGCGAATCGCGAGAAACCGCAAACGATATTTTACTATTTTCGAACGATTTGAGGTTCGGAATGGTGTGGAAAATTGAGCAAGCGTAAAATGTAAAATCTATTAAAAATTTTATTTTCCGTAAAAATCCGTCATCAATATCTGAGTATCTTCAGTTAGCTGAGGAGAATGAATTCATAGAATGATGATGCCTCAAAAGCAATGCTCATTATGCACAATAAAATATTGCTTTACGCCATTTTATGATTTACGCCTGCAAGGTGCGTCGGATTGGATAAATTCCCTTGGAATTTTTGGGGTTACTGCACTGGAGAAGAACTGGAACAGGATTCAAATTCGACTTCATAACTTAAAGAAACTTCACAAGATCTCATAACTAAGTCCTACCAAGTTTTATTTTGAAGTTCCCAAATATCCAAATAAAATCCAAAATAAAATGGTGGAGTCAATTTATTCTTGTATACTAGACGTCACTGTTTCTTCCAATCTTTGAATAAAGGGTCCCGACGTACCGATTTATATCCATTTATAAAAAATTATAGAGGAGTGACGGTAGAAGGGTAGTAACGAGCCTGTCTGCCACCTCAAAGGTTGCGAGTTCGAGTCCCCGGACATATCCCGGATTTTTCAAGCATCATAAAATTATACTACTCTCACTCATAGCCTCTCCACCCGGGCATTGTAGAATTTTTTCATAAAGAAATATATTCTTAAAAATTAAATTTTTATTTTTTGACTACGATATCGTATTACAATATTTTGGAGGATACTTAAGCTACAAACATAATTTCGGATATATTAGAATTTATAAATTAGGATTCTTCATTGTATTTTTTATTTTCCAATCCTATTGCCAAACGATTTTGGAGCATGATTTATTTAATCAGGCCTGGAGCGCAATTCAAAGGAAGCAGACTGATGTAATGAGTAATTCCCAGTAATAGTCAATTTGTCCTCACTGTCGTAAACAATTGATAACAATTGCAGGATTGAAAGCGAGTAGACTTCTGGGAACTGCTCGTATAAAATATAATATAAAAAATATTACAATCTAAAGTATTTCTCTTTTTTTTCTAGCTTGAATCTTTGAACTTAATTAATGAACGTTGTTAGATGAATTTATCGGTTGTTGATTCCCATTCGAATCAAAATCTCTTAACAAATATTTCTAACAGGTTACCTACTTCAATAGAGTATAAATAGAAAATTAAAAAAAAATAATCCTTATCTTAAAGTAAATTCAAATTTTAAAATCAATAATTAATTTAAATATTCTGTCTATAGAATTTTATTTTATATGTGTATATATTCTCTTTTAAGATCAATATGCTTTGTGTTAAGCAACTCACTGTTTTTTGGGCAGCACTGCTTACTTTCAATAAGGCATTTCCCTCTAATTACTTCGTTTTGATTTATTTTTTGGATAGATTTGATTTTTTTCACTTTTCTGTGAGTGTACTCAAATATCACAAATGAAATGTGTTCCTGATTTTATTTTTTAAGTATGCTGATATATAAAAACGAACAACAAAATGAAATTAATTAAATGATTCAAGTTTTCCTCAATGCATGCGATAATAACCCACATGATTAAAAATCTAACACGTTTTCAATATTATAAAAAATATTAGTAAGTTGAATAAAAAAAATCTAGACATATGATACAGATTTTTTAAAAATAAATAGTTGAAACGGACTAATTCAACTTGGAGTTTAATTGTTATTTAGTACATATATAGTTAATTTTACATATATTGTATATATTATTGTTTTATACATACATATATCACTTTATGTGTAGATATTATGAAACACTTACTATATATAACTCCAATATAATTATTATAATTATTTTTTTTTTGTTTATTTTTTTTTCAGTGGCCTCAGGGTCACCATTTTCAATGTACTAATTTTTAAGTCCAAGAAAACATCAATTATCGAAATATTAGCTCACTTCCCATCTTTTATTTTTATGCTTTTACGTGATAATGCAAATCTCACCGCCAATATCCCAAAACGTTCCATAAGAAAGGCTTCAGTGTTCAACAAAGAGAAACATGCTATTTATAAAAGCAGAGTTTCCGGAAAAACATAGAAATAAAATTCTGGGAAACTGAAAAAAAAAATTTTTCTATCACATCTTCCAGTGGCCTAGTGAAGTGGGGGCCGGCCGGCAGTTTTTGAGGGCGGGAAAGTTTCACAATAAATAGTAATATCTTGAAAAATTTTAAACCATTTCATAAATTTTTTATTTGTATATGAACAAAACAGGATAAATATAATTGTTCTTGCCAAAAGGTTTTTTTAGAATTACTGTATATTTTACTCTTTTAAATTGAAATGCTCAAATTCCTCCCGAATCCAACCCTTGCATTCTAAAATCCTTAATGCTCCTTACTTTGTCACAAATCAAGTCATCCATCAGGACCTCAATGTTCCATATGTTGCCGATTTGGCCAGAACCAGATACCATTCCTTCCATGATAAACTTCTCAACCACCCAAATCCACTTGTTTTTAACCTGGCTTCTCCTTCATTACCTAATAATCCTCCTAGGCGTTTGAAAAGAAGATGGCCTTGAGATCTTCTCCTCTAGAAATGTTATTGGAATTCTATCAGTGGGTAGATTCTCCACATGTTTGTATCATGCCACTATGTCACCTACAGCAAATTTACTTGTTGTATATATGTATATAAAGTTGTAAATAACAATAAATAAATTATTTAAAAAAAAAATTGAAATGCCTAAATAATAGGGCACCAAAATTTTCTTCTGTTCCAGGCGGCTGAGATCCCTACGCCACTGACATATACATCCTATAAGAACCTATTTTTTTTCTTTTCTAAATAAACTGTTGGTATCTGGAATATTAAAATAAGTAAATAAGTTAAACCAAAATAAATCTCTTGACTATGGAGAGGGAAAATTCAGAGGGGATTTCGGAGAATTCAATAAAAACTCCACTTAAATACTGGTATATCATTTGTAATTACCAGGTTGATATAATAAGTAACAACGATGTGTATATGTTCAACAATTATATATTATAGAAAGATGATGAAAAATATAAATTAAATTAAATGACAGATCATTCGTCTGAGTGCTGTTCATGAAATGTGGAAAATTTGAGATCAGCTACAAGTGGATTTCTTGCTTGTAATATACCATACTTTTTGTGTTTTTTACAGATAATCGTATTTTTAGAGGCCTATAAAGTACGAATTGTAGTGTTTTAAACAGAATTGTGTGCTCGCATATTACGCACCTATATTATGGAACCTATAAATATTTTTCAATTTTTTTTCCAGAGCATGTTTTGATAGAATATCCTCCATTGTTTATACACTATAAATGGAATGATATTTTGATATAAAAAATATAGTATATATAAATTCCACAAAGTTTACAAGGGAGCTATGTAACAAAGCATATAATAGGTATGGAGTTATACTGGCCCACACACGACTGAGTACATTCCACCGACTGTCCCCACCACAAGACTCAGTTCGAGCCACACTATCGAGTGGGTGGTACAGGTTTGTCTTCTGTCTCGATAACGTTTAAGTTGTAGGGACAGTATCTAAAAACGCTTAACTGGGTTGGAAAATATACCTAACTAAGTGGAATATTCTGCGAGAGGAAGACACACAATTATACAAAAGTTTAATATGTACCTAGATTATACTAATAGATAAATTTTAACAGCATTATTTTATATTTTGCATTTATTACCATTAGTAAGCAGTATGGCAGTATACAGGAAACTGAACGGTGTCTTTTCCATTATCCTATATTAACATTTACAAGTACAACGCTGATCGTTAACATTGCCACTCGCCGCAAATTCAAACCTACAAACGCTTGGTAAACAAGCAAAGTAACAAATGTTTGCAACCTAATTAGTTAAGGCAACTAAGTAACTGAATGACAGTATTGTTTTGTGATAGATTTATATGAAAAATTTATTATTTATTTATAGACATTTAGAACTGTATTTACATTAATATACACCTAGTAAATTTGATGCATGATCATAATGGCATGATACAGGGAAGTAGAGAAACAACTCGCAGGTAGCAAACATGAAGAATTAAAGATAACTTATTTTAGTTAGTAATTTTTATATTTTTATTTAAATTTACAATGGGATACTAAAAAATAGTACAGTAATAAGAAAAAGTGTTATAAAAGTTAAAAAAGATATAATACCAAGACCACATTAATTTTTGACAAAACATCGTTCCTAAATGTTAAATCTATGGTATAGTTTAAATATTCAAATTTTTTATTTTATACAGATTGGCATGTAGCACTCCCGATCTCATTGATTTTACCGTGATTTTGTTCCGGAACAAATAGTGCTTTTTTAAATACTATCATTTTATATTAATATATAGTGATGAGGAGAATGACGATAAAAAGGTATAACATTTTTTTGTTAAATTTTGAAATCTAAAATCTTTTTATTTTAATTTTTTTTATTTACAAAACTATTTCTTGAAATAATACAATCCTTCTGTACTCAAGGGCAATGAGTATTACTGGTACTGGTTTTGGTGGGGGGACGAGTCATTTTTGCCAACCCCTGGCTACCTGAGTTGCCGCCGCGTACTAACCAAGGTGGGAGTGTCAAGATTCATTCTTTGAGGCCGCCGAAAAATAAATATTAACTGCTACAGGCGGGAATCGAACCCACAACGTTCAGAATCGAGCGCTCTGGGATCTACGCCCCAACCTGTAAGGCTGTCACGGCCTTTAGGCTGTTCATATTTATCATACCATATGTGCATTCAAAAAAGTTTGATTGAGGGATCGTGCAAAAAAATCTCGAACCCAACGTATTTTCCAGTTGTTTAGCCCAACTAAATTTTAGATATCAAAGTAGCGCTGCTATTCCATGTGGAGATTTTCGATAGTCCCTATCGATTATATATCGATTATTTTCCAACTTCTTTGGTTGTTGGAGAGGACGACATTGAATTACGTCCCGTTGCTTTCAATTTAGGTTGCATTACGTTAAATTTATTTTGCATAACTTCGAATTTACGTTCTATTTCGTTAAATTACGTTGGGTTAAGTTGAAATATGTTAAATTAAGTTGTATCACGAGGTGTATTTGCTACAATTTCGCAAGGCTTTATTTAGAGGATACGTTTTTCTGAAAACCTGGTTTCTGGGATGAATGTCTTTTTGAAGTGTTTGATCAATATTGTTACCATAACATCGCATTATAATTTGATTTTCTTTAATAAACTGTCATAAAAAATACGCCATTATATGAATGATTATGTTATGTGCGCTAAACAAGTATTATAAAATGTTTAAACCCCAAAATTTCAGGCGATTTTTGGAATTTATAAAATTAATAGACACGATTTTATAAATTATGAACATTTAAGATTCGAAAGGAGGTTTCAATTGGATCTTAAACGCTCCTTAATATATCATGTATTCATACATATTAAATTTACAGTGAGAATAGTTCCAAGAAGGAAGTTCAATGTACTATAAACTCCTATAATGTAAACCCTAGGATGTTTTGCATGAATGGTTTGTTATTTATCAATCCATGGATTGTGAACACGCTCCGTACAACGGAGCACAATAATTCTATTCGTTAATGAGCCTGCCTCGATTTGTTTTATTCTCAAGTCTTTAAACATTTTCACATAAATATACGGCTTTAATTCCAAGTAATAATTGTTATTCATACTACCGAGTGTTGTTAAAGACTGTGTAGTTGATGAATCCACTTTACCTTTTATGCTAATGGTGAAAAGGGAAACATTAAGTTAAATTAAAAAAGTAATTATTCATTTACTCGTAAATTTCTTCTTTTTATAAGTACATAACTTTTCTTATTTTCACTTTAATCTCAAATCCAGCAGGCTGAAGTATTCAAATTATGAAAATTGCATGCTTAAGAAGAAGAGTGGTATTGCCCTGCGGCACCTTTTGCACATTCAATTCACTTTCATGTTTATGCAAGTAGATCCCTAAACTAAGTTATTTTAGTTTTCTTCTGGTATTTATCCGGCAAGATAGACAGAAGTATATATTATATAAATTTATGGTGATTCCTGTTTTACATATCGTGAACAGTAAGAGCAAATCTGCTTATAAAAAAAACAACAGATAGTTACAAAAGGTTTGGTTCTCAGACCAATCCAATTCAATGTTTGTTAGTGAATAATATATAGGCATATATTAAAAATAAAAAAATAAATTTTAAGATAAATGAGATCCGTTACTTAGGACTACATCTCGACAAACGACTGACATGGAATCCTCATACAAGACTAAAAAGACAAGAAACTGCTCGTAGATTCCGACTATTGCAACATTTACTGGACAAACGGTATATATATAGTATAGTATAAATTGCCAATCCATTACAAAAGACTGATCTACATGACTATTATAAGGCCTATCTGGACATACGGAGTTGAGCTTTGGGGATCCACTAAACCATCAAATTCCTCTAGAATCCAATCCTTACAGTCCAAAATCCTTCGTAAAATCCTTAATGCTCCTTACTTTGTCACAAATCAAGTCATCCATCAGGACCTCAATATTCCATATGTTGCCGATTTGGCCAGAACCAGATACCGTTCCTTCCATAATAAACTTCTCAACCACCCAAATCCACTAGTTTCTAACCTGGCTTCTCCTTCATTACCTAATAATCCTCCTAGGCGTCTGAAAAGAAGATGGCCTCGAGATCTTCTCCTCTAGAAATGTTATTGGAGTTCTATCAGTGGGTAGATTCTCCACATGTTTTTATCATGTCACTATGTCACCTACAGCAAATTTACTTGTTGTATGTATGTGTATGCAGTTGTAAATATCAATAAATAAATTATTAAAAAAATAAAATAAAAAAAAATAAATGAAGGCCATAGAATAAAAACGAGGAATCGCTTGAATATGATGTTCTGCAACAAATGTTTTAAGGAACAATTTTCAGAAGTTCTGCTTCTTAACAACGATGGTAGGAACCTTTGCACATCTTACAGTAATCTGACTTGACTTGTTTGTAAGAATGGTGTGTCCACTTGACTTCAGAGTTGAAAGCCCTTCCATGTCTGTACACACATCTGAACAGCTTGAATGTTTCACTCTAACACCATAGAATTATTTGTATTGTTTTTTATTTCATATTATTACACAAATATTCCTAAATTTTCGTTAGGTGGGCCAAAACTGTGAACTATTAACTAATAAATACATAACTGTCCCGTAAATAATTTTTCGATTGTGATATCTGTCACTGATCGAATTATGAATGTAATAAATATTCTTATTTATTATAAAAATATTAATATGCTTTATTTAAACCTTTTTTTTTAATAAAAAAAAATTGGAAAAACTTTTTTTTGCCATCTTTTCCTAAATTTGCCCTCCTATCTTATTTCTTACCAGATCGGCCTGGTGAGCCTTACATGGTTAATGTATGAGGTACATTTTTATGCATATTTTAAAATAAACAACGAGAAGAATATGAAAAATATGTAAACTATAAGGTTAAAATTGTGCAGGAGACGCAATAACACGCAGAAACAGAGAAGTTGATATGGGAAATGAAAATTTTCCATATTTTAGTGTGTTTAATTTTTTTTTCCCATATCCACTTATCTGTTTCTTCGTGTTATTGCGTCTCCTCGACATTTTTAACCCTATAGTTTACGTAATCTTTTATATTTTTATCATTGTTTATTTAATATTAATACTACTTTATTTCTTCTTTTCTCTTATTTGTTTATAATTTTCTTTTCGCTTATTTTTGTATAATTTTAACCCTACCTTAATTTACCTTTTTGTATCTTATTATATCCTACAATGTCAAAATATTCTTAGTTGCACTTGTATCTTTTTAGCCCTGATGAAGCTCCAGCAAGTGGGGCAAAACGTGGAAAAATAAATAATTGTTTTCAATTTTTGTTTCTTTTTTGACCGCAACCCTGACCATCTTCACTATAATTTAAGGAGTAAGTCCAGACCTTAACTTAAATCTTTGTTATTTAAAAATATTGCTACTTAATCCATAAATTAACTCTATTTAACACCAATTTGTCGTAAAAAAAAATTAGAAAATACGCTCTTTGAAAATCAGAAGGACAAATAACATCCAACATGTACAAAGGTCAACACGTGTCCAACTTTTAATGGAGAACCAATTAAACGGAAAGCACTAGTCTAGTTTTGCACTGCAACTCAACTCTGTAAGATGAGAATTCTAAAAAATCTGTTATGATTTTCCTCCCAAAACGGACATGCACTGACTTAGCTGTTACCAAGTTCAAATATCATCATGCAACAGATTAATCGAGTGACAAATCGTAATGTTTTCGTATTTTTTAAAACCGAGTTTTCATTGAATATTTTTGTTGAGATTATTTTGGATACATCATATGAAAATTGAGGAAAATATTTTCCGTAACATAAAAAATACCACAAAGATAATTGGTTAAGGTAAAAACTGAGCGGAACGTTATGACGCCATAATATTTACTGTCATAACGTTTTCTCGGTTGTAGTACCGTTATTGTAAAGACAACGCATTGTACTTTCTTTACCAATACTTCTGTCTGGAATATTTCTCAGAGTTATTTACTAATCTATAACTTTGAATTAACAATTATATATACGTAAAATGCTTTAGTGGTTAATGAGAAAAAAAAAGTTATCAGAGTAATAGATGGAAAACGACAAACCAATTTTTTAAATAACTCTTTTAGATCCAGGAAATCTTTTGTTTAATTCAAATGAGATTAAGAAAATCACTTTAGCTTTTGTAGTTGAAAACGTTATGAGAAGTAATGGGTTATACATAATTATTAAACTAACTATGGTTACTTCTTCCTCTTCTTGGGCGTTCTTCCCTTAACTAACATGAGGAAATAGGTGGTCTTCCAGGCTTCCATAGAGCTCTATCTGCACGTCAGTTTGAGAAGGTCAGACCAGTCAACTTTGATCAGAAAAGAGCCTACACGTTTGGAGTATATTCTGGCCATTATGTTCAACTCCTCCACACTCGCAGAGAGCCGATTTGAGCGGAAGGATGAGAGCGGAAAATGAATGCTCACTTGCATCAGTTCAGTTCATGGATGGGATCTCCAGGGTCGTGATGTGGGTGGCTCCTCATCCACCGCAGTCTAATGACGGTTTTTTTTTATTTTACTTTTTTTTTTTTTACTTATTCGAGTAAGCAATGGGCCTCTCGTCGTCAAGGCTGCCCTCTTATTTCCAGCAAGAACAAAGTGTCCAGGGATTCATTGAAGGATGACTTTCTTATGCATAGACACCGATCTTTCAAGATCCATGGCAGTTTTCTCAGGCCTTTGCTGCACTTCGACTAGAGGGCGATACTTAGTTACTTGAGTTACTTCTTTATGTTATATATTTAAATGTCATCTTGATTTTTAACCGAATTTTTTAATTGGAATTTATTGCAAAATGCTTCTTTGTTTCTCAATAAATCTATTAATTCTGTCAGTCTGTCGAACACCATAATTTCATCATATTTACATATAACATTATGGTATAGAAACAACATACAACATTTAATAAGAGTTAAATTTAATTTTAATGTGAGTAAAATTTTTCGAAACTATTCTACTGACACTCAGCAGTTTTATCCGCGTTGAATGTGTAACGTACAGAATTGTAATTAATGCGCTACCTGTAGTAATTGTATGTACTACTTGTAGTAAAAACTGCTTAAAAGCATATACTACCTACAGTAATACATGTACTATCGTATTACTATAGTAATACTATTATTACTATAGTCTATATATATTCTAATACTATTATTACTGTAGTAATACTATTAGTATTACTGTAGGTAGTTACATTCATTACATCATACATCATTCATTACAATTCTGTACGTTACACATTCAACGCGGATAAAACTGCTGAGTGTCAGTAGAATAGTTTCGAAAAATTTTACTCTCATTAAAATTAAATTTAACTCTTATTAAATGTTTTATTTAGTACTGTTGTAATATACATTACTGTAGTAATTATACTATAGTAGTTATTACTGTAGTAATACATCTCATTAACGAAATAACATCTCAATTTATCTGGAAACTGATTGCTAAAAAAACTTCTTTTTGATAGCTGTTTTCATTAAGAATAAAAGGGTTGTGTTATATCTGATCTTGAGGATTTTTAGTTGATTAGAATTGCAGTGGAACAGAAGATGCACTGAATGGTGGTATCGGCATGGAACCTTCTAAAACAAACCACTATCATTAATTTTAATTGAATAAATATCATCCAAAAGAAATGATTATCACGTTACTATTTCCATAGCGCTTAATGAACTATTGTAGCAAACTGAGTTTAGGGACCACAGGAGGATTGAGAATCGGTCAATACCAGAAGACGGGGAACCTGCTCGAAGAAGAATGGTCACGACCGAAATTCCTTCACAGCCTCGACAAAGCCATCACGTGCAGAGATCTAATAGCACCAGTTGGGGCCAAACATCGCAGCTCATCGGATATAATTTGTCGGATTGGGTAGTGCACGGAACGCACGAAGGATTTGAAACTCGTGTAAATATTTCTTCGATATTTAAAGATCTTTGTTTCAAATTGCGCTGACTGGTGGAAACACAAATGGTTCCTAACTAGCGTCTGACTTAATCAACAAGACTTGCGATTTAAATACTCTTTTCATAAAAAAAACACTCAAAAGCAACAAAAAATTTTAATAGCTATCACTAGAGACAAGATATTCGTCAAATTACAACTTCAGTTTTTTAACTTCGAATTCCGCCAAATCTTGACATAAATGCAAATCATGGAAAATACATTCAAATAACACTAATTTTACTTTGCACAAAATTACACGTTTACACAATGTATCACATTTTGAGTTTTTATGTACAAAATTGAACAATTTACCTTATTTGGACTATTTTTTTTTTTGTTGCATATTAAATAATGTTTGATCAACATTTTTCATATTATACACATATATGTGTATGTATGAATTTATATTACATATTTATTATATTTTTCCTTGATTAATTTATTGTTTGAAATTGATAAATTAGAGGTAAAGCATTGCTTTGATTAACTTATAAAGACCAGAATTCAACCTAAAGAAAAAAGAAAAAACAACCAAAGGTTTTGGGTTACTATGAAAAAGTCTCTCTGAAAGATGATCGTTATAGAGAACGTTTAGTGTTATTGTTTTGAACTTGGATTCCTCGTCCATCTCTAGCCCTTCTTTCTTTCTTCAGGCTCTATTGGAACTAGTGGGAATTTCTTATTTTTTAAATATATTATTCTATTATATTACCTATCTATATTATTGTATTATATTACTATATTACCTATCCATATTATTAATAAAATAAAAATTAAAAAAAAAAATCAATTGGTACGATTATCCCAGGATTTGGGTATTGTATAGACATTTTGAGTTTCCACGGCACGATTTAGCACATTTTGGGTCTTTTACTGCACAAAAATCCAATCTCTAGTTACAACGATGGAAAAAAAGGAGATCAAACCAACACTACTTTAATCAGACACTAATATATAATTTATTTACAACGGTTTGGGTCAAGTCCAACTTATCTTATAGACTAGTGAACGGGGGTTTTATTTTTGGATTAACAAGCTGCGTCGAGAAGATATAGGCATGCACCCTGCCAAATATGCAACAAGGTGCATTTTTCTTGGAACAAAAGTCACTAAGAACTCGAACCTCCAGCTTTCCAGCCTTCGAGAGGGAGAAGCTTTATTGAAAAGTTTTTACTGCATTAAGTAACTCAAATTAAGTGTATATTTTATATTATTTTTGTTTACGATAGTTTTGTCAACGTTTCTAATGTCAAGTCTTTAAAAAAAAAAAATAACAAAAACAAGAAACAAATTCCAACAGTCCAACCAACTTAAAAATACAGCATGGAATCTTTTGAAATTACCAAATCAGGATATCGAGGATTCTAAAAATACAATCCGTGGAAGTTAAAAAGTAACAACTTTTAAATCCTTTGTGAACATTCAAAATTCTATGTTGAGGGCAATTCATATAGTCATTTATTTTAAAGATTCCTCTCTGAACTCTTCTAATCATGACTGTGCCGTCTACAAGATTTTCCGAACTTCTTGGACAAAAGATTTAATGAAAACTTCTGTTTCTAATAACAAAGTACTCCCATGGTCTTAAAGGGAAATAATGAGCAAACTTTATTTATACACTTCTGCTAGGAAGTATTTGCAACAGAGATTCCATTCCTCAGGAGATAATGAACAGTGAGGTCAACGAGCAGGGGACACAACTGACAATAAATTATTCCGACATCCAATGCCTTTTATATAAAATTAAGTGGGTACCTAATCCGTCGACAACAGTTGCACATAGGATTAGGCAATAAGATAGTATCACTAAGGATATGAGTCCTAGGATGGAGCCAAATATGGCCTCGAAGGAACTTATCTGATCGAGTCCTCAGACCCATGGGATGTTTTCTCGACGGTTAGTATAATCTACGGAGACTTCAACGGTGGGTCATGATTTACCGAAATGATGCTCCCTTGCCTTATCGTCCGAAATTCCTACGAATTATCTGGGAATCGTTTTCAATTACGGATACTTCTTGAATTCGAAAATTTCTAAAAAAACTTTTTTCCTAATTAGCTTGTTTAAACCATTGTTATCGAAGAAGGAATAATTCTATCAAAGATAAATTAATAAGATTTCAATATAGATATATATTTTCTTCGGATGTAAGAGCTTCATAAATGGAATTAGGCATTAGTTCGTTAAAAATTTATCTCATTAAAAAAAAAAAAGAAAAGACATGAAATTACTATTATTATTATTTTTTAAAGGAATTGAATATTTTCCTTCAGTTGAAACAATGTAATATATAATAGTATCAGGATAAAAATCAGGAAGAATAATTTTTCTTATTAAAATAATTATGATTTGTGATTTCATATTCTCAGACAAACCGAAAAAATGAAGAAATCATTAATAAATAAAATATTGAACTCAGAAAGATTTATGCACCTAAATATAAGTTGAATTATAAATTTTCAGTAATTTACGAGAATATGTTATTTGAACTGACTAAAAAAAAAAATCTGATCATATCCCAATTAGTCGTTTTATATTAATACTGATAGAAGAAACTGTGACTAAAACTTTAGTCGTCAATCGTATAATTTTCGCTAAACTCTGTTCTTGAATATGTATTAATGTCTTTGTACTGAAAAAGATATAAAATTCACTGATAAAACTCCAACGAAAACGTGAGAGACATTTAATACATTTTTTTTGTAGTTCCATAAAACAAGCAATCCCTCTCTCCAATTCCATATCACATCCCTTAAAGAATGGTGTCACAACTGGAAGATTAAAATAAATCCTAACAAATAACCTTTACCCTTACGGACGAAGGGTAAAGGTGATTATGTATAGTCTCTACACCATCCTTTAATAATATTTTATTATTATTATTATTATTATTATTACATGGACATATGGAGTTAGGCTCCAGTAAACCATCCAATCCTTACAAACCAAGATCCTTCGTAAAATCCTCAATGCTCCTTACGTTATAACAGATAGAATCATATATAAAGACAAAAATCAATAAGTAACCGAACTTGCTCGAACCAGATATGAATCCTTCTATTCTAAACTCCTTACAACCCAAACCCACAAGTTTCTAAATTTTCTTCCTCTTCTATTTCTCACATTCCTTTGAGGCGCCTGATATGCATATGCCCAGTCAGCGCTGCCAATGAGTTTCCCCACAAGTCTGTATCATGCCATTGTAATAGAATTAATAGCACATTTATTAAATTATTTTTATGTCATATTGTTGTAAATTTCTAAAAAATTTTTAAATAGAAAAAAAATAATAAACCTCATAAATCAACTAATCTTGGTGAATTGTACTATTTTTTTATTTTTCATATAAAGTACAATATAAACAACATTGTGATGAGCGTAAAATCAAATGACATTGAATAATTTTTATAGAATTAGTTTAATATATAGACTTCAAATATAATAGAATGTAAGTAAAAAACACAATGGATTTAACAATATCACTGCCTAAATAGGATGAAATTCATAACAACAAGGTTCATTGACTTAAAATCCTGATTTATTAATAGTACATAAAAATTATTAAACAAATATAAATATATAAACAATTTTATCTCAATAGACGACTCGTGATGTTGTAACATAATTTTAGAATGAACTTGAGAGCCTAGTAAGTCTCACGTACTCGTACGTGAGTCGGATTTTACTCTGCAAAAGGCTGAAGTGTAAATTTCATTTTCTCTTGATTTACGCAGTCACAATCCTACTACTGTTTATGTAAGTGTCATAATTAAGAAATGAGAAAATAATTTATATACGTATTTTTTATTTTTTTTTTCCAGTCGTTTATTTTTATTTACGTCATTTAAAAATAAACATACATCCTACAAAATATTAGTGATATTTAAATTTAAATGTTTAATATATATTCTTAATAAATTTTATTGAATGTTTTTTCGAAAATTTATTGGTGAGCTTTGACATTTTATTAAGAACGGTTCATTTGGATTAGGGATGGAGGAGGCAGAATTTTACGACCTCTATCTTATAATAGGAAGTTTTAATAGAACCATATAATTTATACAGACATAAATCTGGCAACTGCATCATATTTAAATAAAACACTTAAAACCATAAACAACTACTATTTTCTAAAACAAAAAAATGTTAAAGTTAAAAAAACAAAACAATGAATTCTGATTAAAATGTTCAAAATCGATCTAAAGATTTTAATAAAACTTTAAAATATTTTTAGCAGGTTTTAATTTTGATAAAATTTTATAATTTTGGTTTATTTATTTTATTAAAAATTATTCCACGAATTTTCAAGGAATTGATTTTAGTATGGTGTAAAAAGAAAGTTTTAAACTCTTCTATAAAAATTTTAATTCACTCATAAAGTACAGAAGACTTAAGTATACAATTAGAGAAAGTACTTACAAACAATTTTTCATTTCTATGCAAAATTAACAGAGTTCATCACTTACCTGAGATGAAATGTAAACAATAATTAAAAAAATATTCTATAAAAATTTTTGAAAAATCAACAAAAGAACATTTTTTTTTAAATAACGTTTACTAATCTACGTAATACATCGTTCTTAAGCCATAATACTTGGTAAGCAAAAAAAAATTTTATATACGATATTTCAGGGTTAAGTATCCAAACTGATATTAAGAATTAGGGATCTCAAAACAAGAAAATACTTTCCTGTGAAGGTATGTTTGCTTTGTTTACGCTATATTATTTAGGCTATAATAAATAAATTAAATTAAATTAAATCAATATTTTCAACTGCTTTATTCATGAAATTTTATAGATCTCGATCCTGTCTTAGTGCTCAAGGTAATCACTTCGAAAAACATTTAATATAAATATTGATATTTTATTTCATTAATTAAGTATTTAGAATACATATTAACGTATTTATTATAAACTAATTGATTCATTACAATATTATACAAATTTACAACAAATAGATGGTTGTGACGAGATGTCTCCAGAATGATTTGTTAATTTTTTAAAAACATTTTAAATTGTATAAAAATATTATTGTTGATTTATTCCAAAGAGGTACCACTGGTATAATATAATCCCCGCTTACAAGCACATATACTTTCTTGATAACTTCTGAATAAAAATTTTTTTAATAATAAGTGTAAACTAATTGTATGAAAACGGTTTGTGCATCTGCTTCAAGGTAAAAGCAGGATGTTCAAATAAAAAAAAAAAAAAAAATGTGATAACATAATTTTGAAAATAAAATCGGTTGGTGTAAGTGCCATACCACATAATGAAAGCATTAGTCCATAGATACAAAATACACACTAAAAATTACAAGTACTAATACCTTAATATAATATAAGGGTGGCTATTAGTAATATTATAGGCCTTAAAAAGTACTATAGTAGAAGTCAGCATTGTACAAGTAAATATAAACTGCGAAACCAATAGTTTTAATTCGTACTTTATTTTAAAATATGGCTCAGGATATGTTAGAGGTGTAATTAAAGTAAATCCTTTACAGTACTGATTGTATAATGCGAGTAATATACTCCCTCCTTAGATAATTGTCATTTGTTACGTGTATTATTGTTTTATGATAAAGATATGAATAAAAATAATTATTAATATAATCCTTATAAGGAGAAATTAAAGAAAAACCAGGCAGATGGGACAGTTGGTTGAAGTATGCGAAGAGAGAGTTGTCTATCAGGGCGAGAATTGAATACTCGACTACGCCCACGCGTTTTTTTTTTTCCTCGATCTAGTATTATGTTCAGACTAACGTCCATTGAGAAGGTTAATGAAGAAGTTCTTTGTTATCTGATGAGCACGAGGCTAAAGGCGTCAAGTTCATCAAGGAGTTCAAGAAAAAAATGTGGCCCTCCTTACAATTATTCGATTGATTCAAACATGTAATAAAAATATAAAAACTGAAACCTAAACTATACGACAGCATGAATGAAAAGAAAATATTTTCAACTTAATTTCTCTCAATTGTACAAATATATTTCTATTTATAGAAAGTCACTAGATCAATCGAAATTAATTTAAAAAACAATCAATATATTAAGTTTTTATAACAAGTCATATGTCCAACCATTCATCATATCGATTTTATAATCAAATTGTAACCTATTAACATTTAATTGTTTTTATTTTTATTTTTGATGTTCTTAGTTGAATGAAAAGAAAAGTTGAACATGGTAATTTATTAGAATTTACACTATTGGTCAGAGGTGTAGCTTATGTGTGGGCAATGGGGGCGGAAAAAATTCACAATAAATAATAACAGTATCTTTCAATTTCATTTCATGACTTTTTTTTATTTGTAACCACATAATACAATACACGATAAATATGATTGTTGTAGTTAAATAAAATAAAAATAAATTTTATTCAATTTCAGTCTGAAAACAATTTATATTTCTTTATATATTCGACGTTTCGGCCGATTCGGCAATCCTAAAGGACAATCTTAATACAATATTGGAACCACATAGATTAAAAAAAACAAACTTTTTGCAGGCTATTCTTCCCAAGTCATCAATTTCAGTTCACAATTACCCTATTTTGTCAATCTTTATATCAAATTAAAAATTAAAATTGGCCGAAACGTCAGACTTATAAAGAAATACATATTGTTTTGAGACTAAAATTGGATAAAATCTATATTATTGAAACAATAATAATCAGTCTCAAGAAAATGTAAAGATTATATATACAATGATTGTTATTTCCAAAACTATCTTTAGAATTTTAAATTGAAATACCTAAATGAGAGGGCGGTAAAATTTTCCTCTGCCCTGGACAGCTAAAAATCATGCTAATGTATCATTTATTGTATTCGAGAAAAAAAAAAAATTAAATAATATATCTCTGAGCACCATGTATTGTTCAAATAACGATCTGGATTTTCAACACAATTCTTGAACTAAAAAAACATATAAGGAGATAATTTCAATGCAATTAGAATTATTGTTACTTTGAATTACCTTCATTCAACAAAATGGTACCAAGTTAAGTAATAGATCAACAGAGAATTTAAAAAAAAAAAAATTTGATGAGATGAATTGACCTACCAGATGTTCTCGGACAGCAAGTAAACAAAACAAAAGACGATGACTCGGAAAACTGTCAGGGATTCCATTAACGATCGACACGTTGGAAAGTCCGTTACACCTCAACACACAGGTGGACTCCACGTCCTTGGTTCTGCACCTGGTCAAAGGATAGGAAACGTCGGACAGGAAGGCTGTATCAAAAGATCTCATGTGCAAAAAAGTAACAGCACGCGACACGAGACCGCTTGATACTAATGGTGTATCATTAATTGGTATTTGAGTTAAATGATATCTTAGTGCATTGTGCATATCAAGAAAAGGAGAAATGAATTTCTACGAATTCGGTTAAAACGAATTTGCTAAGTACTTTTTTTTTTTTTACAAACTACTACGTTGAGGAATTTTTAACAGAAAGAATTTCCTAAAAAGAAGCTTACGTCAATTAACCAGCTCTTTTTACTGAGTGATAATGACTCAAGGAAACAGAGTAACAGAACGAAATCATCGTCCTTTTTTATTTTTTAATTAAGGACTGTTTGCAGATTTTGAGCACTTAAGTTCTGATTTATTTGAAAATGTTGTGAAAAACCTCAATAATTTTCAATCTAGCATTGAGTCATGAGGTTGATTTGAAGTGTGAGCTTCTCATCTAATTTATTTAAAGAGCTGTTTTTCCCATATTTAGGAATATCGACTCTTATAAAGGAGCCAATACTTCCTTATACATAAGGAGCACTTAAGTGCTGAACCATGCACATGTATTCTTGTATACATCAATTAAAGTAATGGTTTTTTTTTCGGTCACATCTAAGATCTACGTTTGATATCATTAAAGTAATAGCAAATCTAGGGATTTCTTTCATATAGTCTTTTATTATCTAATTCATAATTAGATATTTTTCTTTTTACCACTAGAAGGTAACAGAATGGATTACAATCGGGCACATTTCTTATGTTAGTTTTCTTAGGACTTATGTATTTCTGAGAACTTAGGTTCAAAAAAACCAGTTTTCGACAATTGATATATTTGTTCCACGATTATTGATTACCACCTGATAGAGTAGACTAATTCTGTTATTTTGTTAAATAGGATTTTAACTTCCAAAGCCTGTATAAAGAATCTGTCACCCTGTGTATTATTTAATAATCTAGAAAAAAAATTAAATTATAAGATTAGTATAAGAAAATTAGCGTGGATGGAGTAAAATGGATTATTTGTAATCTCTCTAAAATTATATTTCTTTACTTTCCTTATTCTGTATTTCTAATATATATAAACTATTTCATTTAAGCTAGATAGCACTACAGCATATTGTCCATAAGTAAAACATTGCAATACTTTCAATAAAAAATATAAATAAAAATATTATAAACAATATTTTAGCTTTTAGACTTTTAATTTATCGATATTTATATTTTCAATTTTTTTACAAATTTTATTCAGCTATTTAGGATTTTCCTCATTGAAAAATCCAATGGATCATAAATCGATTTCGATAGTGAGAGGATATCTACGGGATCGTGCTGGAATAGCGGATTGTAAAGGAGACATCGGATTCCTCCTCAAAGCAATTACCTGAGACTCCAAAGAAGACCGCAGAGATACAATAGTTAGGGAAATGATGGCTTGGGAGTAATGAACTCTAAATTCTTTGAAGGAGAGAAAAAATATTGTAAAAACAAAATTGTATTTGAAATACAAGAAAATAGTATTTAGTAGCACTTCAAAAGAATTTCATGAAATATGGCTATTTAATTATAAGTCTTGTAGTTTGCACATGAACTTGTTTTGGATATTAGATAGTGGCGTTTGTAAAATTGAAACTGTTATACAATAATTTAGTAAAATTCAGAAATATGCAAAAACAGGTGCATTTACGAATGCTCAATTTGTTTGTGAAATGTTCTATACCAAAAAACACGTTTCAAAATTGGGTTATACCCTGCTTGGACCGCAAGCGGAGTGAAAGAGACATAATGGGGGAAATAGTAAAGGCATAAAACTCGATGCATATAACCTGTTCCATAAAACATAAATCCACAAATAGTTTTGGTAATTAATTTATACTGCATTTACTACGGAAACTCATTTCTGACGGTGCTAAAACTCTTACCAACTAAGAAATTAATGTAATTAAGTAACGAATTAGGTCATATTTCTTGTTTTTTGCTTATAACTCCTAACGAAAAAGCTAATGTAGAACAAATTAAAGGGTATTAAATTCTGCATCGTATGTGTAAATTTACTTAATATTTTGATCAAGTAGTATGCCGTAAACCATTAGCTATCGTAAGCCAAAACAATGAAAATGTTTAACGTACTAAGGGGTTAAAGGATCTGTTGGTAATTTTTTATCAAAAAAAACCCCGGAGGGCTCTCCGAACCCACAGGTTTGACTTACTGCTACAGTGGCATAATAATACTTATCTGTCACAGCTGGATTCGAACACGGATCCATGGAGTTAGTAGTCGCTGAACAACCACGCTCCTATCTTTTGATAAACAAAAATTTAAATAAATCACTAAGGTAACATTATTAATAACGTTGTTTAAACTAACGGCTTATCCTACCTTTTATATACCTATATGATTTTTATATTCAAGTACCTATACATGGAGTATATATTAGGAAGTATAACTGTTGTGAAATATTTAAATTAAGGGCAGGTATATACCTAGTATGTTACAGCAATGTTTTCGTTCAACGAAGTGGCTCTATCACACTTAATAAAATCGATTTTACGCCTTTTTTTCGGATTTATCAAAAACGACTCAAACCGAGTTCATCGAAATAAACTCGGTATATTAATGTACAATTCAATGACCTTTAATATTAGCTAAGTGTTAATAGTGTAACTACACACTATCAATAGTTTAACGAGTGCATACAGCTATATAACCAGAACAAGATAGATTCTGAGATGTGAGAGAATTAAATTGAAAGATTAAAGTCTGTAAATTCTCATTGATATAATTTTATATTGTTTAAATGCTTTTTAAAATGGCTTCCTACAAAATCCCTTTAATTTCGTTTGTTTAAAAATAATAAATCATCTCACATTTTTATCAGCTATGAAAAATTGATAAAAATAACCATGAAAAGAATTGATTCTATAACAATTTAGCATTGAATAAATAATTTAGAGAAGAATGTAAGTTTTAGTAAACTGTTATATTTTTTTATTTTTTGCCATGCTTTTGAAATTGAAAAATGTTAAAATTTCACAACGTGTAATGAATTGTTGAAATTAGAGTTAGTCAATATGTCAACTAAAATACACAATTGGAAAATTAGGATAATATACAAATATTCTGTTCTGGAACGAGCGAGGATTAATTTGAATTTACACTACAGCCGATTTTAATTAAAGATGCTGTCGACCATTTTTTTCTAAAACCTATATAATTTTGTTCTAATATTTTTTTCGTTATTGGATATCACCTCGAGTAAGCCCATTGAGGATTTTCACAAAAAAAAAAAAAAAAAAATTACACAAATTAATAAAAAAAGTCACTAATTTTTACCAGCGTTTCGATCTGAATTTTAGGGCTTCATCAGAGAGAGTTCTGTCTAGAGTATAGTTAGTCCAAAGCAAATCTAATGCCATAGTCTTACGATATTAATCTAAATTAAAATTATAATGACCGCCTTTAAGCCAATCAGTTAAGTCGAAAACCATTTCCTAATCGTATTACCGAACCACATCTAACAACTTATTAAGAGTAATTAAAACCAGAAATGTGTTTAGTAGGCGAGTCACGTAGACAGTGTTAGGGAAGCACTAAGCTTATCTAAATTCTGGTTAGGAGTCGTACATCAGTCTCCCACCAGCTGAATCACCAGCAGTATTGCATCTAACTCTAAACCAATATACATTTAAAGCAACGTGGAATTTTATTAGAGACAGCCTTCAAATTAATTTATTTTTAATTAATAAAAACATTATTTTTTATAAGGCTAGTAATAAATGATTCAGAATCAGAATCAGCGCCTTCGTGTCTGATATAAATGACTCTTACTTATGAATATTATTCCAAGTACCGGTGACAGTTTTAACGTCGTACTGAAAATAACAGCTTTTCCCGTCTCTATTACATAGTTCACGGTATGTTAGAAACACATAAACTACACACTATCAATAGTTTAACGAGTGCTTACAGCTATATAATCAGAACAAGATAGATTCTGAGATGTGAGAGAATTGAATTGGAAGATTGAAGTCTTAAACTCTCATACCGCTGTATAAGGTTTAAATGAAGCTTTGATATATATTCTTAGTGAAACCTTAAAAATATCATTAAAATTTTTATCTTTAGTTTTGCTTTCCAGAACGTTTATTTGACAACATCCTAGGGAATATGAATCACTCATTTAAGATACTTCTTGACATATACCAAATATAATAAATCGTAAGATAAGAAATTAAGTAAAAATTTATTAATTTATCATTACGTGATACTAATCAGAATAGATTTTTTAAAAGGCTTAAATTCAAAATAGAAAAGTATATTTATACAATTAAATAACGAAAAAAAACAACACTAATTTCCATATATGACATACACCAAACTATCTTATTAAGGTTTCAAGTATTAATAATTTTGTAATTTAATTGTAAATTAACTAAAACTTTGAAAAATTCATAATAAATATTGTTCAAAATATTAATTATTATTATTTATTCCGATTTTGAATTATTCTCTGTTGCACCAGGAATTGACTGAAATTTATTTAAAATTAAATTCACTAATATTGAATTTATTGATGTCTAATAAAAATAAATTCTCTAAAATTAGAATTTTAATTTATCTGACTAAATTTAAAAAATTTAAAAGATGATTTAATAAATTAGAGATCTATCACCATTTATTGCCCATCTCTTGGAATAAAATCACAAATAAAGGAAAAAGAATTACTCGTAACAAATGATTAAAATTCAGATAATTTCGTTAACAAATTAATATTTGATTTTTTTTTTTTTAACCACACTATTGGCCGTTTGTGGCATGTATGATTCGTTTTCTTCAATATACTTGTACACTAAACCAAAAAAAGAATAAGAAAAGTCTAATAAATCCAGACCAAGTTATTTTTTCAATAAAAAATATCTAAAAATAAAAAAATATGTTTAAATTTGATAATTAGTTTTGGTCAAGAGTGAAAAATGGGAGGATATTTCTCGATAAAACATACCTAAAACCTCCAATCATTTCTTCTATTCTGTAACCATATGATATACCGTAAAAAAGCATTGAAGATAAGTCTTAGTTTCGTCTTTATAAATTTTGTTGGCAATATTTATTAGTTGTTTTGATTAACATAAAGATGTGATTTTTATTTTCTTTTAACTAATTTTTTTTTAATTGAATAAATTTCCCCACATTTCTTCTGTTTATCACCTGCCAAAGAATTCATCATGGATTACATTCAGCAACATCAATAATAAATTAATATTACATAATAAATAATAATAAAGGCCTAAAGAACCCGAAAGTTCGACGCCGATACCACCAATCGCTCTCTACTTACATCCTTCCAGTGATGTCCCTCCAAACACAATTCTACTAAATCAGTTTTAAGGCAATCCTCCCATCTACGTCTAGGTCTATCCCCGGCCGTTTACCGGTCAGTGCAGTGTCTATTAACATTTTAGGTATCCGCTCGTTACTAAGCCCCACAACCCGACACTCCCATCTTATACGTCGCAATGCTATAATTGGAATTATATTTACCGGGTGTAGGTCTCTTAATTCAGTGTTGTGCAGTCTTCTAAATTTTACCATTAATTCATCCTTTTTCGCTCCGAATATTTTACTGTTCATTCTTTAGTGTAAGAGGCCACGTTCTCGCATCCATAAAGAACAGTGGGAAGGAAAATAGTTTTGTAAATTCTAATTTTTAAGTTTTTCGATAGGAGGCGCGAGCTAAGCAGTTTCGAAATAGAAAAATAACAAGCATTTCCCGGCTTCAACCTAGCCTTTATTTCCTCATCAATTTCGTTTTTTCTAGTTACCGTGGAACCTAAATACTCAAACCTATCTACCTGTTCACATGTATTTCCTCTTACATCTATATTACCGAAATTGTTCGCGTTTCTACTGCTAACCATGTATTTAGTCTTATCCATATGTATCTCAAGATAATCAGATAATAAATAAATAAATTTGAAACATATATATGTAATATATTTAGTTACTTAGTCAACCATTACTGTTGAATGTATTAATACCATCAATAATTCTTCCGATATTTACAGACAGATTTAATAAACAGCTGTCTGGCATTCGACAGGTTGTAATAATCATATATTGCATCAAGACAGGCTGATTATCATGGCCTACCGAAATTGTTGATTTATGACGATATGAAGTTCATTACGGGTATATGTATCTTCGCCATGTGTTCATTTTTATTATGTAACGGTTCTCTTGTAAGATTATTCTTTGCAAGAACTCAATCCAACTTAAAGGCAGAACGACATTCTACTAATTATGGGTTTAATGCTCGTAAAGAGGCTTTAAAAAAGAATAATTACATATGAAGTTTTACCAGTAAAATATCAAAATGGATTTTTTTATTGCAGCAATAAAGAAAACTACATTAGTATCCCGTTTATCCTGAATAATCTTTCCAGAGCATTTTAACATTAAATTCAGAACAAGAGATGAATTAATCAATTTTTTTTATGTCGATGACATTTGTGAAAAACAGTAGTTATTTTGTATAATATTATTCAATATATAACGGAGATCGACGGAAACAATATATTTCAACCGTCTTTAAGAGCTTTCATTAAATGGTTCAACAAAAATATTTATGTAAGTTCTAAGGTGTAATTGTATGGAGGTTAAAATTGAAGATTTTTTATTCAACGAGATTTGAAGATTTTCCAATATTAATGCCGTAATGTGACGAGGTTAAGAAATATTATAAAACGTTGGCTCATTAAAATAGTATATTTCTACTATTTGAGTTTTTTTGACCGCACCCGGACCATATTCCTTTCATCTTTACACACGGTCAATCAATAATCTTCCATTACTATTTTTTTGTTCTTTTTTGACCGCACCCGGACCATATTCCTTTCATCTTTACACACGGTCAATCAATAATCTTCCATTATAAAATTTCGTTTGTAGAAACGTTATAAATCAAGAATGAAATTAGTAAGGTAGAAAAAATGACGATATAAAAATCCGACCATATATCAATACGGTTGGAACGAGAAATAAAAAACTCCAAGGATCTTTCTTATTCTTTTCGTTTTGGCAACTCATTGTATTTTCATTATTCCAGATTTCTTCTTTTACACTTACTATTATTTCAACGCTTTGATTTCTCGATATTTGTTATTGGCGCGACAGACCTTGGAGGTCCAAGGCCTTGCGCATTGTACTTAGGAAGTACATTATGCGTTTCATGACGTGGTTTTCATAGGGTGGGTTCGTCACTCCCACGCCTATTTTTGTGACCTATTATAGCTAACGGCCCACACAATGGAGGCTGCGAGTGAGTATTATATAATTATATGCTTGAAAAATCCCGGATAGGGCCGGAGACTCGAACTCGCAACCTTTGTGTTGTCAGACAGGCGCGTTACCACGCTGCAACCATCATTCCCCTTTCAACTCTATAAGCATAAGTAAATAAGTCAAAACCAGTATAACTGATATGGATTTTATAAAATGTTCCGAATCTTGACGAAAAAGGTAGAGGGTTTTCACGGACTTATTTATTTTTTCGAAAAATGAGAATCACTGTCAAAAATATGAATATTAAAAATAACGCAGGAAAAAAAAACAACGCAGGAATAGCCTACACAGCCATGCTTTAAAGTTATTAGCAACAAAAGGCTTCAGTTATGGCGTAACTTCAAAGGAAGGGAAAAAAAAAAAAAAAATAGTAGTAGGAAGATGATATAAGGCTTCTGTGAGAACCTCACTTATGTAACTAGTCTTTATATACATAGTTAATATATATGCAGAAGAATGTAGACATACGTATAAAATTTAAAAAACAATTTATAGAATATAAAAATTTTTATTTGACGCCATATTCCATGCAATTTTTTCAGTAGAATAGAGATTTTTGTTTTACCTACAAATAACAAATGCATCGTGTTTTAAATACTTTATATTTTTTTCTTACCCTCTTTATTGTAAATACATATACCAATATTAATGTATACCTAAGTATATAAACATGTAACTGGGGTTTAAAAACTTTTTTTTTTTCGTACCCTCCTGTAAAGATTTTAATTGGTATTTAGTACGTACATATAGGAGGTATGCTATATGTATAGCTGGGTATGAAGGATACCTTGGATTATCTTTTGGCATTATAAGGTTAGCTGAGGGGTCCAATGAAGGTTGTAAACTTGGTTGGCTTACGCCACTGGATTATTGGAACGGGGAGAGACCGTTCCGCTGGTGGAAGTTGGTTTAAATACTTTTTAAAAGTTTTAATAATAGAGTTCAATATCAACGAGTATACAAATGCCTATTAATGTAAAAGTAAATTTACTGTCAATTACATCATATCATACTAGATCAAATGCGACAGTGCTTCTAGGCCAGTAAATGCTGTCATGATGTCCACTATTGCACAATTTATACCAGTATAAGTATCTGCGTGGAATCGAGCCTGTATGCTGCTTTTTGCTCTTTCAATTGTTACAAACACTATTCCGCACAACTTATTAACACTTTATCTGTTTATTATACAGTAGATCAGATCAATTAACTTTTTTTGCTATATGTTTTAAAGTAGAACAAGCATTAAATTTTATAGGCAATTCATAAATACACACACACTCAAACACACAAATCTATATATATATATATATATATATATATATTGTAATGATAGCGGGGAGGTGCTAGTACTAGTAATTACACTTCCGCCTAGGCTTTGTTAACCAATCCGTGAAGCTCTCTCTTGTCTCTCTTCCGGGACTAGTGACAGATGCCCGCGCTCGAACCAATCTGTTGTGGCCTAAGAGGACAATAATACCAGTACTAAATCAATGCCTTTCTCTCTTCATACTGAAATAACCCTAGTTCAATATCTCTTCTGAAGATCCATGAGAGAATCGTATATTCGTAGTACCGTTGGAATGGTGACAAAGGCTCAGCTTCTATTACAGTAGAACTACGCTTATCCGTCCGATTCAGGATATAGACGTCGCCGGTTAAAAGATAGAAACGAAGAAAAAAGTTTTTTAAATAACGCTGTTCCAGGGTGTGTACGAGAAAAAAACCACATTATTATTAAACTATATCAGGTAAAAATTAAAATGTAATAAAAAGCTTAGGGTCTAGATGATATTTTTACTAACATAAGTTCACTTTATTGATTAATACAATACCCATTTTATGGAATTTCTGACGAGCAAGTTTGTGGAGAATGCGCAGATAGTAGTACTACCATCTATTAAGCAAATCCTGACAGTATACATATCAGTTTATACGATGTTGGATGCTGTGCAATCACTGTCACTATTATTTTTATTATAACTGTTGGAACCTGGGCTTTATTTAAAATAAAGCCTAACGTTCTAAAGCATTTATACCAAATCACCAATACTCCTTATCGTTAATAAATGTAAATAATACGGACTTTTTTAAGTTATGACTATTGTCACTACAACTATGGAAACACAAAAACATTTATTAATTTTTAAAAATTGTTGAGATGAAAAAACTTCAAAAATGAATATAATCTATTCTATATTTTTCATTGTGCAACATTTCGGGACAATTGCCCTATACTCATTCACTTTTACAATCCACATATTTTCAATTTCTAGTATGAAATTATGTCATCTATATAATCATAGTTTAAAATTGTTTTACACTACTGTATTTAAAGATATCTGTATAAATTATATGGATATAATATTATATTATTATATAGATGACATGATTTCAATATTATAATTATTACTATTGCCGCGACGGACCGTGGAGGTCCAAGGTCTCGCGCGATGTACTTAGGAAATACATCCCGCGTTCCATGGATTGGTGGTTTTCATAGGGTGGATTCGTCACCGAGTGCCATCCATTGACTAATGGGCTTCACAAGTGCCTGAGGGGAGGCTGTGAGTGAGTATTGCATAATTACATGCTTGAAAAAATCCCGGATAGGGCAGGGGACTCGAACTAGTATCCTTTGGGATGGCAGACAGGCGCGTTACCAAGCTGCTACCGTCACCCCACATGATTTCAATATTAAAATTGAAAATATGACAAATATGTGGATTGTAATGGTGCATGAGTACAGAACAATTGTCCCGAAACGTTGTATAATGAAAAATATAGAATAGATTATATTCATTTTGGAAGTTTTTTCACTGCAACAATTTAAAAAAAAAAATACAATCAAACTTCCTAAAAAGAAAATCCTGAAAAAAAACAATTATTTTTTCTTATTTATTGTTTAATGATCCATTCCTGCATAGTTAATATTGTTATGAGTACAGCAATAGAATATGGTTAATTATATCAAATAAATAAAATAAATAAATTATATAGTGGATATTACTTTAGTGGAAGGTTTTTTGAAAATTATAAAAAAATATTCAAATGACGTAATTTAGAGTTACTTTAACTCAGCAGAGTGTTACATGAACCCAAAAAAAAGTAATTAAATTACGCTGAATTCTCTTACTATGAAAATGTATACATAATCCAAAATCTCTAAAACACTTACATTACGTCCCAAGGAATTTTACCATATTACCACTCCTCCTTTTAGGTAATAAATATATATTAAACGGATTTTTCCTTAACAATATAAGTATATTACTCAATAAAACTTAAGAAGTTATTAATTATTGTATATTTTGCTTCCAGTGTATGTGACTTACTATAAAGTCTGCAGTACGTCCAATAAATGAGACTGAGGTAAATATAGCACTCCAATTCAATGAAACCAATGATCCGTTTACAAGTCAGGTTTAATTTAATAAGTCGGGAAATTAGCGTTGAATGGAGATATATTGAGCATTTTATCGGAAGGGCCATCGGAAGAAAAATAGCGAAGGTAGAGAAGACTGATTCCTGAGGGAGCCGATTCGATTCCATTATTATTCCTCCCACACTCGGGATTAACATTTATTTGCCAGAAAATCGTGACCAGGTTTCATTCTTGTCAACGTTGAAAAAGGTTCGACTTGTAAACTTCACAGGTTTGAATAAAAAAAAAAAATTAGTTTGTATAAAAACCCAATAAATTTTGCCGCAGATTCGCTTTATCGAGAGAAAAAGTAACAAAAATTCCAGCAGCAGATTTGGACAAAATTAGTGCAACTCAAACTTGAGCTTGATAACTACTTAATAACTAATAACTAACATGGATACAGTTAATAGTTCATTGATAGTTGAACTTTGCATCTAGCTCTGATTTATGACAATATTAACGACTATGTTGACTAGAAAGTTCAACGTAGATATAATTAGTGACTGAAGCTATGGTTCATGTGAATATTTTATATGGAGAATAATTTGGTTGAGGGTCCATTCTGCGAGAAAAGAAAATATTTCGTTAAAAATCCAAGTTCTACCAGCACTAAGCTAAATAAGATACAAGAGTATTAAACAACTCTGATGCTGTGCGCGCATCAAAAACTATCGCTTGTTCAACTTTTGAAAAAACAAAGATTTTAATTATTCTGATCTGCGACATGATAAACAGGGAAAGTGTCAAGAAGTAGTGTGGAATAGTGTTTGTAACAATTGGAGGGATGAAAAACAGTATAAGGGCTCGTTTCAACTCAGAGGATTTACTTTGATTGTAGCTTTTTCCATGACTCCCTTCCAGGTAATTTCTGGCAACCGAAGGGGGGGGGGATTAGCTACTGGATACTACCCTATTCTAACCATTTTAGGTATCACGTTTTCATTTCCTGAGACAGCCACAGGGTTCGAACTTTCGCCACTGCAGTTCCAAGGTTGTTAAGGCCTACGCCTCATCTCCCACAGCCACAAGCGGTCCTCTTTGAATGTAACTGTCGCAGCTACTGCCATGATATAAGCTGTATACGAGTTTCTGTCATGGCAGCATTTATCAGTTTGAAATTACTCGTTATTTAAGCTCTGTTAGATTATTTCAATGAAGATACCTATCCAGAATTAAAGCTCACTTAATTTTACATTGGTTTACCGAAAAAATCATTAAAGCTGTTTTGACGAAAACGTAGATTTTAACATACCAGGCATAGACATGCCTTAAATAATAAACTTCAGTTTCGTACGAATTTATGTTTTTGAGCTAGACTGTTCACACACAGACCATTTCGCGAAACTCGTATTCAGAGGACCTCAAAACACTTGTTTCTGTCAAAAACCTGAATTTGAAGTATAGCATGATCGCAATACATTACCTATCTATTCCATATATAGATAAGTGAAAGCAAACACGAGTGTGAAGAAAATGAAGTCTCATCATTGGATCATAAACAATTCCAAGCCGTTATCGGCCAAAGGAGCAATTTATAAACACCTTGGTTTATTCTACATGTCAGCTCGAAAAGGAGGACAAGAATAGACCACCCTCCTCCAGCCCCCAAATAGACAATTTCAAGGGGTTGACACTGGAGACTTTTTGCCTCGCCACAGAGTTAGTGCTAACAGATGTCCACTATAGATAGCACTTATAAGTCTCCTTTAAATAGGGCCTCAGCTTCCGGATTTACTTCCTAGCCTTCCCGATCCGTTCAGATTAGCCATAATGGAGTCGTCGACCGCATCCTTAATGAAGTTACACTAATGACCTAAAGTCTTGACAGCAAGTCCTTGGGCAGGAATCTTGTCTCCTGATCTAATGCGAGGGATGAAGATTTAAATTTGCAGATAGAACAGCAAAATTTGGCTAAAGTTAAGGAAAAGATTTAATCTATGACAACACTTAAGATATTCCTAGAGTCAAAATTGCCCCTTATCAAATAACAGCCAACTTTCAACAAAATATTTCTCTCTTATTTTAAGACGATTAAAAATTTTGATTCTCCTTAGGATAGCTCTCGGCTAAAAAGATGCCATGACAATGAATCCATAAACAATGACAATTATAAAATGAATATCATTTAACATTGCATTACTGTCCGATTATTAATTTTGAAGATCATAAGGGTAACAACAAGTAATCAAAATATAATGTAAACATTTTTTTTTTTAATGAAACTTCATTACAGGTCTACTACAACTCAAGAAAGAAAAATATATTGGAGTAAATTGATTTCTGGGCGGGAGATGAAATGAAACGGATATGGTTGGAGGAGGGAGGGGGGGTTCGACATTGGTAAATTTTAGCAGGAAAAGTTATATTGTAACAGGAGAGTGAGAGCTTACAGTATCTGAACAATCTCGGCATGCGGAATATGAGTGAGTTTCTGTTAACATATTCTCTGCTGTTACTATTTCAAAAAATTACCTACTAGAATTGATTTAGAAACTGGCTGTTATATTCTAATTATTATTATTATTATTATGGAAGTTGATATTTTCTGCCTTAGGCTATAACAAGGAGGGGATGATCATTATTAATAAAATGTTAATATATTAATTCATCATTAGAAGTATCATTCCTGTCGGCCGGTTCCAAGATTGCCACAATTAATTTTTTATTTAACAATAAAATATTAACCATACCATATAATGTTAATAGTAATGCAAAACATACTAACCCGTTATTTTTACTTCTCGACCAACTCCAAGGAATAAGAGTGAAAGTGGAAACTTCAGAGCTAACACATATTTCAGGATTTCGGAAGATATTAAAAATTATCCTTTTTCTGTTTTCATTTTGAGGTTTTATTTGTCCATGAAATGATTTTTTTTTGTAAACATCCTACAGTATGTTCTAACACGATGAAAAATCAATTGGAACCTAACAGTAAATCGGATTTTAAGTTGAGTTCAAAACGGGCACTTTTATTTTATTTGTTTGCCACGGATGTGTCCACAAGGTGCGAAAACCATTTAAATCACATTTTGAAACCGTAACGTGGAATACAAGCCACGGTCAACGAAGTTTGTCAAGAAAAAATTGCTGACACATTAAGGACATGTTCCAGGGTCGTGAGATTAGAACCAGGAGAGTTCATGTTTAACCTTTCCTTAATTTGGGGGATATAACAAAAAAAATATTCCAAAATTTTATATTTTCCTGTTTATTGAGGGAGGGACATGCCTCTCGCGCATACCCCTTGGATCTACTAATGATCCTATGACTAATTTAGTACTTACCAAACTAGATGCCCCATGTCGATGTGATTTGTAGCAAACGGGAGAGCGATTCGTTCACTTAGATAGGAGAATATATATTCTATCCCATTTACAGTCCAACTACAAATAGTATGAAGACAGCTTGAAAGGTTTACAGTCCGCTCCAGATAAAGCCCTCCATCTCTTTTACCCTTTGGTTGCTAATGTCGCGATTTGAATTATGGCGCATAAGGAACGGCTGAGAGGAAGTACGTAGGCATATTGGTCCGGTAAGAAGACATACAGAGTCTCAGCCAGATTGCCTTGAGATCCGTCTAGTCGTATATAAAGCAGTCCATTGAGCTAAATATAGAAGCCGATTTGAATAATCTAATGTCGCTTTTATAGCAAAATACAAAGAAAAGGGAATTTGTAATTGATACATGGCGTCGATTCTATTGTATAAATATATCAAGTGATAAAGCAAATGAAATTCAAAAGAATTTTTTTTTTTTGTTTTTAAAGTCAGCATTGAGATATTAAGGTAATTCCAAAGTTATACATATTTTCATTTCGGTCGATCAATTTTCGCCATAGTTCCCCGCCATGTCCTTGAATAGTAATGTGCGCCATCTTCAATTCCCATAAAAAATGTACAAAATTTATTCGATTTTATTAGAAATTCATTATTAAACACTGAATAAATTATTATCTTATGAAAATGTATTTTATATATTTATGGAATACCTTTTTAAAGTAATCAGTTAAATCATGACGGAGTGCTAAGAAAGTAATTAGGGTTGAAATTGGAGAGTGAGGGAAACAGAGTTATTTCCAAGAAACGTTAGTCTGGAGTAAGGAATTCCTAAGGGAGGCGAAACAGAAAGGAGGGGAGCAATGGAAAACAATCAACTAAATTAAATCCTGAAATTATTAACATTTGAAAACAGTGATAATTAATGTTTCAAAATTAATTTAATTGTTAGTTAAAAGGTAATAATTTCAGAAAGAAATCAATTTGAATTGACCAAATGGCATGGAATCAATTAACAAAATAATGAAGTTTTCGGTAAATCAATATTAAGAATAATATCTCTTTATTTATAAACAACATTTACAATATTAATATTACAATAACATTTATTTCTTAATCGAAAATTAAAATGAGGAAAAACAGCTTTTTATTTATTTTTCCTCTCTGTAATAACTTTACATATACAGTATGTATATGCTCTCTCTATGGTACTAGTGTATGTATTAGAGCATATTAAATTATTTCCTTAGCGGTTATTCACTGTGGTAGATAAAATAAAAAGTTATGGGATTTTTCCTTTGATTGAAATTAATTTTTTTTTATTAATTTTATTTTATATAAATGTTTACGATCTAAAAGTTATTGATTTTATTGTGATCTGAAATTAAGCTTTCCAAGGGTTGTAATAACGTTAAATTTAGAGAACATTTCAGAAGAATTATGAATGTTTAAATGACCGCCGGACATCATGAATAAAAAAAAAGAATAAAAAAAACCTTTAAACGTTTTCTATTCGTTTTTTCTTTGAAAATTATTATTTAGAAAGATCTTAAAGGATGATAAAAAATAATCTGACTTGTTTTTTACTTTTGATTGCGTATTTTGGTTTGTGTAATTTTTAATACATTTAAAAAAATAGTATTTATTTTATTTTACATTGTTATACGTATTAAACTGATTAAATACGATTGGCAATATTTTTTTCACATTTTAGAAACACAGAAAAATATTTCTTATTATGTAATCATCTTTCAATCTATACAGAGCAAAGACAGAAAACAATATAGTAAATTGCTAAAATTACAAAAAATATTTTTTTTCTCGGATCAGATGTATTCTGATATGTTTTTCGATCAATTCTAAAAAAAAAAAGTTTCATTGAAATTGATGTTCCAACTTTAACGTTCCTTTCTTATTTACAAAACATGCCAGAAAAGGAACTTTATGAGTAAATGAATAAACTAGTTTAATGCATTTATGTTATTGTAAATCTTATTAAATTAAAAAAAAATATATTTTTTTTTAAATGATTGAGGCATTCGGTTGCAAATTATTTTTTGTAAATAGTAATGTTTTTATTATTACCTTATTTTATAAGGATTGATTTCATAGATTTTAAAAAAATTTTGGTATTGATTTATGGTAAGTAACTATACAAATATTTTAACGTTGTAAAGGTTTTAATTTTTCCAATTAACATGTTTTTTGTTACCTAAAAAAAAATCGTCGGATGTATCAGAATATTATTTTGTTAACATAATATAAATTTTGCTGCCGTATATAGATCGTCCTAACACGTTTATAAGAAAATATTATTCGTAGTAGGTCACTAAGATATATAGGAATATAGTGAAAGATTATTGATTGACCGTGTGTAAAGATGAAAGGAATATGGTCCGGGTGCGGTCAAGAAAAACTCAAATAGTAGAAATATACTAATTTAATGAGCCACTTATTTACTCCACTTATTTACTCAAGGCTCATTGAATTAGTATATTTCTACTATTTGAGTTTTTCTTGACCGCACCCGGACCATATTCCTTCCATATAGGAATATAGTTTATTGAATAAATTAAGTTAATTAAAAAAAATGTGAGGAGTATGAATTTAATAAAGGAAACAAGTACGTTGCACATACCGACCTTTTTACTAATGAAAAAAAAGTATCGAAAAGTCATTGACTGCGCAATGGGGTAAAAGAAGGGGCCTAAACAGAGGCAGATATCGAATCCGGGTGATTGAATAAATTGGAATCACATCTGCCCGTGACGCGGCACTCCATCACCGGGACCATAGCACTTCGAGGACCCTTCTCATTGTCTCTCTGTCTCCCATCTCTTTGTCTATGTCTCTTCAAGGAAGGATCGGCCCAGCTAATAAAGAGTGGATTTACCGCCATCGCCAGTCACCACCAACCCTTAATGGTACTTAACTCGGAATGAGGGCTCTCTTGAAAAATAGGGTAATAAAAAATAAATCAATGGAAAAGTAATAAATTTTAAGTTACCAAGAAATTCAGATTTATAATCATTATGAAACCAAGGTCCGGAATTATAAATTTTTATATAATATAAAAATTAATTATAATTCTAAATAAGTA
>NW_027105788.1:70654-72131 GCF_000696795.3 Halyomorpha halys
TTAGTTTTTTTTTCTTCTTACCTCCTGGAGCAAAGAAAAAAACATTTACAAATATATATATACATTTCAATGTATGCTATTTCAATTTCTTGTTTTGCCGGGATGGCATTATAACAATGGTTGCCGGGTCCGCTGAAGGCGGTGTCAACAGTGATGGCATATGTTTGTCTGGATGCTCACTAGGAATAGAGAGTACTTTTTTTTTTTTTTTTTAATTCCAAAAATATAATTAAATGGATCATGGTAAATAGTAAAAATTAAGGATTGTGGGAATATGAAAATTGATATATGTTTACATAAACCCGTTTTAAAAAAAAGTTAAATTTTAATTCACATTTCATTAACAATAAATACTTAAATCGAAACTTCATTTTTAATTATTTAAATAATAATCCAGTCGGTCTTTTATTTTTTAAATATTTATCTACTGAAATAAATATCGTTAAGAAATGATTAATTTTTTTTATTAAAACTAATTTTTGAAAAAATGACAGAAAAAGTTATTATAAAAATATAAATTTTAATGTTTGATAGATACAAATTAAAAGAAATATTTTTGGAGCCAAATTTAAATATTAATTTCGATGAAATTTTATGTTAGTAAAATGTATTGTAAAAAAATAATGTTATTTCTCAATAATGATTTGTTTATTTAAAACGTTTTACCAAAAAATTTAAAACGGTATAAAGACTGAGAGGACAAAACAAGGTTTTTGGTCAGTATTGGACCTTGTTATAGGTTGATCAACCCTGACGAAGCCCTGCAAACGTTGGCTGACCAAACGTTGGTTAACAATAATTAGTTTTTCTACTATTTTGCATCTTTATTGACCGCAACCCGGACTATCTTCCTGGTAGGTCTACTTCAAAATTTCCGCTCTGAACATTCTTTTTTTTTTGTTTAATTTGTACTTAATTATCTATTATATATAATTATATAAGATAATCCACTGTGGTCCGAGATGTAGTTGTGAATATATTGCTTGCTATGTCAACATTTGTTTTTCGGCTGAGTTGTTGTGTGTCAAAGTGGTTCTTTGATAATGTCGGTATCGAACCACCTGGTAAGATTATTGTTGGTTTCATACAAGGTCCTGATACGCGCCAAAGATAAGTCACAGCCTACTTATGAGATTATCCCATTAAAGCATTTACACCGCCTTAAAGCACAGTTTGAAAGCTCATATTATCATAAGCTTGAAACCATCGACTAGATGATTGCTTCGCCTACAATGGCCTGAATAGACTTATCCCAGATACTTAGCCCTGTTAATCGATTATTTAAGTCGATACATTAAGTCTATCCCTTCTCTGCTTATACTTGCATGGGCCTTATCATGTCATCATCCTACAAAAGATACAGTCTTCAAAAAGATTACGGTTTTCTCTTTGAACATAGGCGAATTTAGTCACAAAATTTGATAAATGGAAGTAATTTTAATATTAATAAAGATTATAATTAGTATAAGTATTAAAA
>NW_027105788.1:72196-83477 GCF_000696795.3 Halyomorpha halys
TATTTCATTACAAAAAATTTGAATGTACATATTTTAATAATTGAATTTTTATTCTGTAAATCGATTAATTACCAAAAATTTATTTTTATAGGAACTAGAACGATTTTTCGAATTTTAGTTTAATTTTTCTACTTTTTACAATTGTTCCTAAATAACTTACTACAAAACTAGATGACTGAAATTTTTTTTTTTTTTTCTAATGACCCCCTTTCTGATCATTTCTGACAAAAGGGGAGGGTGCTAGATACTAAAGCGTACCACCCTATTTTGAATAAACATGGTCCTGTTCAAGTTTTCATTTCGTGTGACCACCACAGAAATAAAAGTTGATCCCTCAGGCTTGAACCGAAGAACCTGAACTCCTTCAGCTATAGACGGCCCCTAAAACGAGTTTTGGACGACTATTATTTTATATAATATAGCTCTTCAGAAATTAAATATTTTTTCAGAAAGTAATAAAATTTATATTTTTTTTTTGCCCAGAAAAATTCGTTTGTTATTGATACCGTAAAAATACCATACCTACATAAACAATAAATATATACGGCTACAATGAAAATGGATAATGTATTTATTGTTCATGTACGTATGCTAATATATGCAGTTTTTTATATATGTATCGTAAATTCAAAAAATTTCATAATTTTCTCTTATTTTTTTAAATATCAAAAATATTACAAAATTTAGGAATTTTTTATCAAACTTTTTTTTAAAATTAAAATTCTATAAAAAAAAACTTATTCAATTTATTTCAAGTGTTTTATTTTTCCTTGTCAAATACTATTATAATTCAACATAATCAATACAAATTTCTACGAGTAATGCTCTTTAAAAAATTTTTTAATAATAACTTTTCTAAATTATATATAATGACTTTAGATAGAAAACTACTCAATTATGTTTTGAGATGCCTTGAAGAAATGTGTAAAGATAGTGGGTCCTTTCTGGTATGTTGATGTAAGATATGCTGAATTTGGACCAGGTATTTACTGTTTTTTTTTTAATATTATGCTTTAGATTTAATATACTATATTAAACAGACAAATTTAAAACTGGCCCAGAACTAGGAAATAGAAGCATAACTAAAAACCTGTCAGTCATTGAAGTCGCATCTGCCGCCCAACTCATCTGGTAACAGTTGAGTTCTCATAATTTTTTTTTTCGTTCTCAGAGATCTTTTCTTTTTATAGCTGGCTATTAAATTGTTCTTTGTAAGGAAATCCCGGCATTCTGTTTACTTATAATGGTTCCTATACATCATCGTTGGTTTTGTTTTTTTGTATTTTCTTTTCATTTCGTCCTCCGTTATGGAAATCTTTGTTCGGGTCTTGAATCTCCTCTTTCTTCCTGCTATTTATGATTTGTTTTTCACAATCTGAGAACAAAGGAAGAGATAATGACTCCTCAGCTGGTTCAAGTTGAGAATTTACTTTAGAGTCATGCTCAGTCTTCGATCAGGTGGTTTGGATTTCTCCGCTATTGTACCCCAGTGAGTGATGAACTCGCAGGCTGTGACCAGGGTGTGTAGGAGAAGGGGAAGGATTGTTAAGCTCCAGATATATGAGCTTTGGGTCATTGATGTATTAGGGTACACGTCTGTGGAATATTAAGTCTACCTTCAGTCTTCTCAAGTAGCAGAGACTTCACGCTCATAAACTGAGACCCTTATATTTTCAAATATAACAACAAATAAATATATGCAATATATTGCGCTATTTTTTATTGAAAATGTTTGTCTTTACCAAGAAAAAGTATACAGAACCAAATAGTACAATAAATAGCCCTAGAGAAAAAATCAGATATTTTATCCCAATTTTTGACAACTTTAATAAAAACGATGTATAATTACTAATTGCAATTGGTGAGCCTGCCATGTATAGTTAGAGGGATTAAAAAATTGCAGAGTTAACGACGTTAAAAAGAAATAATTTTTCATTCGGAGCTCCATTATCTTTGAAACTACCAACAAAAATAGTAAACCTAATAGAGCATCACTTAAAGGGGGTATTCATGATCTTTAGTTTAACATGTTAAAGCGTGTTAAATAGAAAAACTCATGTTATATAATATATAACATGGTTTAGAGTCTGTTACTAGGTCTGTTAAATGGAGAATAACGTCACGAAACAGACCAGCTGAGCTCGTCACAGTTTTGTTTGTTGTTGTGTTAGGTTACTTGCTCGTACTTTTTATTGTGTTATATGGTTTTGGATGTTTTTAAAACTAATAAAACAATAGCTGACAATAATAATAATGTAATGGCAATTGCCGATCAGCTCATCTTTATTCTCTTCCTCACAAGTAAGAAGATCAACAAGGCATTCAGTGGACTTCAAGCATGTTGTAATAAATTACTTTAATCAAAACTTATAATTTATGTTATTAAACAATAACATGTAATTTTTGGAAGGATAGCTTATAAAACAAATTGCTTAGAAAATCCGCTAAAAGCTCCTTAAGCATTTAACACGACTTTAAATAGCGCAACTCACAATTCTATATTTATAAAATTTAACATGGTGAAACATTTCACATTTAACACAATATCATGAATACTCCTAAAGTAGATTAAATTGCTAAAATATGAGTTATTTACGTTCAATAGTATCCGAGATGCAGTGTTTTAAAAGCAATATTTCATAAAAATGTACAGAAAAATCAGTCGTCGGTGAATTTATTGTGGAGAATCTATATATCAAGAACCATGAGACGTATAATGTTGACTAGTTTAATATGCTATAAAGTAGTTTAAAAAGTTTATCTTCATAGTAGTAATTGTTTTGATTATATTTACTAAAATAAATTTATCTCTAATCGTTCGGACAAAAATTCATACTTCTTCTTCTCCTATTCTTTCACTATCTCCTGTGTGCTGCTAAGCGTGCAGTAGCAGCCTCCGACCATCTTGTCCAATGATCCTTGTCTTATGCGAGCCTTCTCATCTCCGGCATGGAGCTTCCTCTCGCTGTTCCAATTCTCTCAATCAGGTCAGCGTACATGAGCCTTGGCCTACCTTGAGGTCGCCTTCCATATAGTTTTTCATAAATGAATTTAAAATAAATAAAAAATATTGTTCGGACAAGTAGAAATAAATTTATTTTATCAAATATCGTGAAAACTACTACTTCTACGAAGATAAACGTTATAAACTACATTGCAGTGCATTCAACTGGTTTTAATATGAGTGCCAATAGACAACTGTACATCAAATGGTTTTTGAGATATAGATTTTTAAAGATAAAGGTAAAGATTTCCCATAATAAATTCTCTTACTACTGATTTTTCTTTATGTTGATTTTTTAAATAACATTATTTACTATATACTAAGGAACTATTGAACATAAATATCTCTACTAGGGCTCATATTTTAACAAATTTACTCTAGTTTAAATTATATTGTGTAGGTTTTCTAGTGTTGTAGGTAGCTCCAAACGAAAAATTATTTTTTTTTTAATATTTTAAAACAGCCATAATTTTGTGTTTTCCCTAAGTATACTTGGCAGACTCATCAATATTTACTAGTAATTATATATAGTTTTTATTAAAGTAATAAAAAATTAGGGTGAAATAACTGATTTTTTCGTTTCTCGTTAAAGTTATTTATATAACTAATCAAGAGAGACTTCTGTCTATCAGTAACATGAATATCAGAAGGATTTTCCTTAATTTTTTAGAAACTTTTAGAATATTTTTTAAACTACCACCATTTAAGGTTTAGATTAAGTAAACAATGTGAAATGCAGAAACAAGCATTAAAAATATTTTATCAACTAAAAATTCCAATTTTTTCGAAAAGGTTACATAAAATCTTCATTAACTCTTGTTTTCATTTTTATTCATATAAAAAGTTAAAAGATTATAAATAAATACTTAAACACTATCAAGTAATAAATACTTGTAAGGAATTAAGAATTATCTTATGTAACTTCTACTTACACATTGTAGACAGAAATGCACAAAAAAGTACTCACCTGAAAAAAAAAAAATATAATATTACTGAAATTAATAACCTTAGTATTTAATTTTGATTTAGATCTAATCCTAAGAAAGAGTGATTTTATTCACAACTAATATATGTTGAAGGTCAGACAACACAATCCTTCTGATTCCTTTTGGCGATATTTTTATTTACCCATCCAAGTAACTTCACCCGACTACTTTAGTCGAAGCGATAATAAACTTGAACTATATTTGCAGGTTGTATCAAGATTCTCTCATTAATGCATCCCCCATCTTATTTAATATTTTGTAGAGCTTGATAATTCCCTAATAAAAATATTAAAAGGGTCCTAAATAATGTCAGACAACGTCATTCCGTTTTTAAAGACTATTAAAAATAAAATGATTTTTAATTTAGTTTTAAGGAGTTCCAATCCAAAAACCTACGTAAAATCCGTGACTTAAGATCCTTATGTTACAAATAAACTCATTCACAAAGACCTTAACATGCCATTCGTTGCAGATTTGGCCCAAAACAGATATGCGTCTTTTCATTCTAAACTCCTTACCCATTCTAACCCAATATTTCTTAATCTCTCATCCTTAACAATCCCTGATAATCCTCCGAGGCGTCTGAAAAGAAGATGGCCACGGGACCTTCTAATTTTTTTTTTAAATTATTTATTTAATGTAATTTACAAGTGTACAAAATAATACAATAGGTAAATATGTATATGTAGTATGTTTCATATACACTTGAAAATCTTGGGAAGGAACCACCCATTGGTGGTACTTCAAACATTAATTTAAATTAGAAGGTCCCGTGGCCATCTTCTTTTCAGACGCCTCGGAGGATTATCAGGGATTGTTAAGGATGAAAAATTAAGAAGTAATGGGTTAGGATGGTTACCTTCTAATTTAAGTTAATGCTTGAAGTACCACCAATGGGTGATTCCTTCCCAAGATTTTCAAGTGTATATGAAACATACAACATATTTACTTATTGTATTTACTATCGTACAGTTGTAAATCTCATTAAATAAATTTAAAAAAAAAAAGTTTTAAGATGTAACAAATATTATTTATTGACACTGATGGTAATGCCAATCCCTTTTTTTTTAAAATCAGATCCCTAAATTACTCATTTGTCAAGTCGGAATGATATAATAATTATTATTAATTATTGCCAAGTTAAAAGATCCTCGTTAGATAGTCAAGAAGGACCTGGAGGAAGGTGAGACTGCTTAGTATGGCCGCGGTGTTGTACCTGACGCCCACTACCCAACAGCAACCACATGGTTCTGATTCACATCACACATGTCACTACTTTCCTTATACTTCGATCAGTCATTCCTAATTTTACTTTCTAAATTAAGGTAAATAGAGGAACTGAGATATATAATTACCAATTAATTGAAGAAGAGGAAAATAAAATCAAAACTATTCTCATTAGGAGATCCCAACTTATAAAATCCTTGAGTTTCTAAATATCAGAAAGGTAGCTGTGTCCCACTGTTTCACCTGCATTAAACTTGAGTTATCATGAAGCACTTGTGACTTAGCAAATAGCATTATTTAATAATTAAAATGTGTTGTAAATAATACTCTTGTATCTTATATCGTATATTTGTGCGTCTTATTATACTTAAAAATGATAGTATCATGTCCTGATAAAGACCTGCAAAGTTGTGCGAAATGTTGGAAAGTAATTTAGTCACTGTTCAATTTTGATTATATAAAATCTTAAACTCTGTTTTTTCTGTACTAAATGACAGTTTTCTGCGGTAGATGTTTATTTAAATTTTGACACCAAAATATCCTTAATAAACAAAATTTAAGCCAAATCTTTCCATGGGATTTCAAGATTTAATTTGGGAAAATGTCTCATATTTGAATATGAGATAAAATGATACGCAACTAAAAACTCATATATTTTTTTCTACTTGCTTACCAAGCACACAATGTAGACTACCAACATCCCGTAAATTGATACGAATTTTCGTACGAGGGGTACGGAAATTTCCATCTAAAACAATTTTAAAAGTAAATAAACAAACTCGGCGCTGACAAGGGGTCGTTGGGAGAAGATAAGTGTGAGATATTTTTTTCATGAATGGACCCATTTTTCGCCACCCCGTCTCTTCGTGTCAAGATTGAATCTTTTATTCATTGGCACTTAAGCTACAGTTTGTTACGCAAAGTTGTTATCTCACGCAATCACCAGGTTTTTTTTTCATCCCATCTCGGAATAAGCGTTGGCTTTGTCATCGAGTTAAAACTTTCAGGGGTGTAGATTTAAGCCCTTGGTGTAGATTTAATTACAGACACATATCTTTCAAATGGCACGTTTCAAGGCAAACTAATTGTTGAGGAAAATCCATTCGGACTGCATTAAGCCTACAATTATTAATATCCAACTATATAGTATAAACATTTTTATAAAAATCCCGGGTTTCGGCACCATTTATCTCTTAATTTTCATTTTGCACTCGACAGTGCTTAATTGGTTAGGCGTAAAAAGAGGCAGTGGTTTGCAGATTTAAGAGGAGTATTCTCGATTATTTATTTATTTTTTATTATCATTCCATGTAGCTATTCTAATGTTTTTTTATCTTGCATCTTTGAGATCAACTTTATTAGTTATGTTGTGTAAGCCTACCTTATATCCTTATAGAGAAGGAGTTAAATTTAATTTTTTTTATTGTAGGGAGATAGTCCGGGTGGTAGTAAATAAAGGTATCAAAGTAAACGACAGTCGTTCGTTGTGTTTGAATCGGATAGCCCTGACAAAGCTCTGCAAAGTGAGGTTAACCATTGGTTAAACTTTTTTTTTTCTACTATTTTGATACCACTAATTAATTTTTTTTATTATTATTGAAATTGTGTTTCATATTTGTGAATTTACGGGCATTGTCCGTAAACTGGCGGGAGCGAGTTATAGACAGCTAGACGATATTAGCGGACATAGAGCCATGTGTCATCTTTCTTCCATTCTAGCATAGGATGGACTATACTGGATGTTTTATTGTTGGGCAAGTTTCAGTTATCTTTCTTCGTAAAGAATTAAGGTCATTGACCAGCATTTCATTTATTTATTTACTTAATGTAACTTTTAGTTTAATGTCGCCTTAAATAATAAAAATCAAGCCTGTCTTAATATTCAAGATAATCAGTTCGATGAACCAGTACTATGAATGTTAATGTTTACATTTAATTAATGAAGTAGTTGGGACAATATTTATTTATTTGCTGTAACTTAAATAATTCGTAACATCGAATACCTCCTAAACGCAGCTTAGTTGAAATCCTTAAACACCATCTGTATGTATACCGTAACCTATTATTTTGAAATAAATTTTGTATTCTCAACATTGATCACAAGATCTGTTTCCTAATATTCAGCTTTTAATTTATTCTAAAGTTTCTATTTTTATTTTAGAATGTTTTACAAAATGAATAAAAAAAAAAAAAAATAACGTGAGAGGTAAAATGATTGGGCTAAATTGATTAAAGATAGATGAGTAGGCGAAGTATCCAAAATTATTACGAAACCTTAAGAATTAGATAGGATATAGTACAATTGGATTGAATCCGTTATTAAAAAGTACCATTGGAATATTTCCACCATATTATGATATCTGTTAACCTTATGATGTGGTTTTATTATTCTCACAGGGCTTATTATGACTTAGAAGATACCGTATATTCTCAATAAAATATATAATCAGACCAACCCGCTAGGCCATAACCTATTTTCCTAAACGATTCTTAAAAGAAAACAGGTTCAATATAGCACATAAAGTAGGTATACAATATAGTATAATAAATTATATAATATAGTATGAATTAAAGTATATTATATTTCGAAAATATAAGGAATATTTAAGTTATTTGGGACAAATCTTCAAGAAATAATGAAGAAACATGTACTTTGTATATGTTACAAAATATATAGAGTGTAGAGAAAATAAGAATGGATTACATATCTTACAGCAACCTAAAGGTAAATTAAAAAAATAATCTTGAAAAGATTATGATACAAATCAAATATTGTGGTTACAAAGGAATTAGACCGTAAGAATAAAATTCATAAATTTGCATTATAATTACATAAAAATAAATCTAATGAAATTGAAATAATTGGTAGAAATATTGAGAAACTGTTTTTTTACTTTTTTTATAAACTATGTGAATTGACTATGCAGTAGGTGGGTTGCGGAAGCCAATAAAGCTCGGTTAATGTCATACATCCGCCATGCTTCCTTAAAATGTAGTAAAACTGGAGAAAGTTTTTTTTTTTTTAGTTTTTTCGAGAATAAGTGAAGCTATTGCCGGTATTGTATAGTACCCGTTTAAATGAGTTTTAATGTGACAGTAATTACACTATGGCTAAACGCACTGTCAACTATTACCAGTGCAATGATACTCCTAGGACTAAGAGATACTATCAAGATGGCCACTGTCATATATTTTATACTATGTCAGTATTACAATTGTAATTACATTTTACAATTGTATTACTATCCCTAAGTAAAGTAGTTTCTCTCCAATATTTATGAATTTTAATCGTTATTTCAGAAATATTATCTTTTCAAAAATAATATTTTGTTTTTTTGTGAAATAATGTATTTCAAAAATAAAAACACAATGGACTAGCAATTATGAGATAATTACTTCAGGAATGAATAGAAACACGTTGCTTTATTTTAATTAATTAATTATTTCAAGAAATAAGTACATGTAGTTTTATTTTATTTAGATTATTCCATCAAATTATATAATCATTTCGAAAATAACAATTTTATAAAATAACCTTTTAGTGTTTTATTTTATTGTGCAATGTTAAATTCTGTCATATATTTACAGACAATATCAATAGGAATCTTTGAGAACACTCACAATATATTTCCAATTACTTAAGTTAAATGTTCAAAAAATAAAATATAGAATAATTTATAATAAATATAAATATAAATTTTTAAATAATAAATTAAACATAAAGTAAAATAGCATCTTTTACACAATGATTCATAAGATGTATGTAATGAATTCATTACTTAAACAGTGTCCAGGTCTACTTATGATACTACCACACTATATTTTTAATTTTTAAGAAGTTTTTAAGGAATATTTTGAGTTTATCATATATCCTTGACTAAAACCTTTTATAAAAGAAATTTGATAGTAAAATACCGGCCTTGATTTAGTTGAATGATACGCGTTTCGCTTTTTTTTAATTCACGTTTTTCTCACCGCCTTGCTATTCCTTTTTTCATTTCTAAAAAGAGTTTTCTCAAGGTAATGGATTACGATAGTCAATTCCTGACGCACAATAATTCTCATTCTAAAAGCTTAGGGAAAATACTTCTTTGGGATTTTCAGATATATTTTGCAGAAGGAAACAATTTGCTGGGATCAGAGAAAAGAGTTTTTGTAGGACTAATTATCAAGTAATGAAAAACGTTTAAGCTTTAATAATTAAAGCTTTGAAACATCACGATACCAGGAATAAATTATGGATATTTTTAATAATAAATACATAAATAAAGCTATAACCTAAAAACAATATCACCAAAGCAATACACTGATGAACAAACCGTACCAATTAATAAACAGGTCTTTCCCACAGGTCTTGTACACACTAGTTCGCCACGAACCACTCACTGCTATTCTTCCGGAAATGGTTCAGTACGGAAGTGACAGCCGCACCCAATGGCACCTAGATAATAAGCTTGGCATGGAGATATCGACTCCCAGCAAGCAGTGAACAATGGACAGCGATAGTTCCACAGAGCTCGGGATATAGTCCTATCATGTCAACTTATGTTGCACAAGAAATGTATCAGAGACTGTTACATACAGTAGATAACATGATATTATCATAACACATATATGCATATTTTGTTGATATAAAAATAATTAAGCCTATAATAAGTTGGCTCTATCCAAGTATCGGGAAAAAATAGGTTCTTGGTGCATTCATATTTCAGTCCTAAAGAATCGAGAAACCTTTCTGTAATTGACCTCCTCTCCCAGCGTTTATCATTCACCTGTTAAATACCAGATTCCAACCTACCGATTTGTAATTCTCTTATCATAGAACTACTTTCTTTAAAAAATTCTTTTTCGTTCGAACTACCTCATTTAGGAGTTCCTTATCCATATCGATTCGCAAAACTTAGCATCAATTATATAGCCATCTTCTCAAAATTATCAACCTTCCTTATACTTGTAAATAATGCAAGCTTGCATATATATCTTTATTTATCATATGTTCTTATTTTTTTTTTGTAATTGTTATTATTTCATTTAATTTTGTTTATTAGCTTCACGTAATATATCCAGACGAATTTTGCTTAGTTTGTCCAAAAGGTAATTCTTAGTAGACCAAGTGTACCAGAATAAATATCTATTTACGTTGTTTTTTTTCATACAGTCAATTCCATATAAATCGTTATAAGCTTATTTCTGTACTCTCTATTTCACTCAAAATTTAGACAATAAAATAATTTTCTTCAGTCTGTGGGAAAGAAAACGTAAAAGAGCTATTTTCGTTAGAACGCCAGTTAGATCCTGGGCGCCATTTTACAGTTGACAACTACAACCCATAGACGCCAATATTGGAGAGACTACCACAGTCGACAAGTACCTTCAAGAAATTGATGTCATGCATCAGAAACTGCTGCTTATTTACATTGACTAATCTGAAGAAGTTAATCATTTGAATATTAATCCTTTCTGTTACCAACTTTGACTTATTCAAGAAATTCAGTTTGTATCAACTATTTACGACAGAAAAACATTAAAATCATGGTGATATTTAATATACTTCTTAGGAGTTCATTTTTTCAGGAGAACAAAAGTTCTATCCTACGAGAATTAATAAGCATGTTGGGAAAAGTGTATTGATTTTGACAGAAATAAATTTTTACTATATATACCATTTTTTGAAGTAAAGATATTACATAGTTTCAATATATAGCAGAAACCTACATTATTTTCGCTTAATATCTGTAAGAGAAATATTTGTTGTAGCTTTTCTACAAAAGAAATTAATATTATCCTTATTTATCAAAAGTTAATAGCGGTTTTTATACCTTACATGTATATTTGAAAAAACATAATTTATTGTCAGGATAATGATAGGGATTGTTGAACGTAAAATTAATTCTAAACTGAAATCATTTAATGTACAATGTCATTTTGTTGAAAACTTTTTAAATCTGATAGATTTCCTGCTTCTTATGTTAATTGTTTGAAAAGTACCGAAAATATGGTTAAGGCTATTGCTATATTAAACATACAAACCATCTGAAAAATAATTATAATTTATATTTAAATT
>NW_027105788.1:83527-90739 GCF_000696795.3 Halyomorpha halys
AATAAATAAGGATAATATTTAATTTAATAGAATATTATAAATTAAAATTAATAACCATTCAAATGAATTAGTAATTGAGTAAAGTTTTATTTATTTCAAATAATTGAATTATCTTCAATTTAACTAACTATATGCAAAGAAAACTCTTGAAGATGTAAAAAAACATATAACATGAGCGATATAATGAATCTGTTTATGATAAATGAGCTCTAAGTTAATTGACAGAACAATTTAACTAAAGCTGTCTAGAACGATCATTCATCAATACCAATCAACAGCCTTGTCTTTCAGAGATTCTTGTTCTTCAAGAAAACAAACAATAACTTAACCATCTCTCATCATTTTTATTGGTTTATAATTAATTTTTGATTTCACAATAAAAACAAAATATATGCATGATAGTAAAAACAATGCTGATCACTTTTATTTTTTTCCATCATTTGTATCTGTTTTTTGTAATGGGTGACATAAAGTTTAACTGTCAAAAGAGGTTTAACTGTCACTACAAATAAGTAAATATATTGACATTCTTGTCACAAATAGAAATATATATATATATAGAATATTTTTATGATGGGTTACAGAAGTCAATCAAGATCGGTTGATGCCACACATCCACCATCCTTAGTTAAACTGTAATAAAACTGAGACTGTAAAAGGAGATACTCACACACAAAGAAAATATATGTATAAAAGTTACTTGACAGTGGGAATAAAAATAAAAATAAAAGGGTAGATAGAAGAACACTATGAATACTAAATCAAGACTCTTTTTTAACTTTTGAATATGAAACAAACAAGATAACATATACATGAATGTACAAACTTTTGATGTATCTCTTTGTTCTGTAGTGACAATACATTTTAAGTTTTTGAGTTTATGAGTTAAGTGTGATGAGTTACACTGAAATTACGTGGAGTAGATCTAAAGTGTTGGGGAAGTTTGAATTTTGTCGTTACATGGTTTATAGATATTCTAAATCTAGTCTGGTATTCGGTCAGCTGATATAGTCTTCTGTTAGCTGATAGGCCGTAACTTATGATTTCTATGACGTCATAGAAAGATTGTTTAGATTGTGTTAACCCTTTAAACTCTCAAAAACCAATAAAATCTATTAAAAAAAATAAATAAATCCATGAATCGAAAAATATTGCTATTAAAAGCAAATAGGTTTTTATAAAAATTCATAATTTATTTTATATAATTTATTAAAATTCTTGAGACTGGTATTTATCTATTAAATAAATCAAATGGCATCCTTATTAAGTTTCAACATTCTTTATTATATCAATAGTCCTACGTTTCGGCCAATGCGCCATCCTCAAGGACATCTTCAATTATAAATTCTTCCTCACATCAAAATTTAAAAAATGTTTTATAGGCTGTTTTGCCCAGGACATCAAATATAGTTTGTTTATCTAATAGTGGATAGTGCAGTTTTAATTAAAATTAATTAAGGTTGTAAAAAAATAGGGTGATTTTGACTTGAATTTGATGACCTGGGCAATAGCCTGTAAAACATTTTTTTTTAATTTTGATGTGAGGTGTGAATTTATATTTAAGACTGTCCTTGAAGATGGCCGAATTGGCCGAAACGTAGGACTGTTGATATAATAAAAAATGTTGAGACTTGATAAGGATACCACTTGATTTATTTATTTTTTTTTTTGCTTTAGTTTTGTTTTATATATACTTTTCTGTAATTTTGTTTATTAAAGGCTTTGTGCAATTTTTGAGCATTCCTAGTATCAACTAGCCCTAAAAAAATTCATAATTTTTAATTATATTATTTCAAAATTTTTTGAGACAAGGTAATTATTTATTAAATAAATCAAAAATTAGTATCCAATTCTGTCTCAACACTTTATTTTTCACTAGTCCAACGTTTCGGCCATTCTAGCCATCTTCAAGGACATCTTCAATACAAACGTTTCCTCACATTAATTCGTAATTAATTAATTCGAGCAGTAATTTTTATTAGAACATAAAATTTCAGTGTTTTATCGATATTAGAAAAAAAAAGTTGCTAATGATAATTGCTTTTAGTGTTTTTTCTTAATATATATTTTTTTTCAATAACATAATATGGCCATCATAATAATAATTGAAATATCAACACGTAAGAAATACCTCAGAGGATAAATTATGTAAATTTAGAAAGTAAGATTATTAATGAAAGTGGATCCTAAAAATGACGAGCTCATTGAAATTCAGGCTAGCCGTAAGAGATGGCGATGGCCCCATCAATGTTTTGCTAGTTAGCATATCTGATGCTGAGTCACTTTCGGATGAAACTCCGCCACTGTCTAAGTGGAATTATCATACAGATGTAGCACTATTAAACATTGCCTTTATGGAAGGAATAAGAGGAGAGCTTTGGCTATCAACTTAAATTATTCAAGAAATACATTCAAACTGCATTTTTTCTTCATGAAGTCTCGCCGTAAAGAGGTGCAAGAAAAAATCAGTATTATAAATACCATTTGTACTTGTCGAAATTTTTAGCAGAGATGAATATATATTATTATTATTATTATATCGCCATTACTTGAAAATAACTGCTTACCTAAGAATTATTCCCTCCCTAATTGAGAATTTTCCTTGAATTATACAATTACTTTTAATGTCGATTCACAAATATTTGGGACCACAGCAGCCATGTCCTGCTTGTGATGGAACGGAATTGGAGGATAGCTATAATTTTTTCTCATACTATACTGGGTAACAAGAGAACAAGATACGTACCCGAAGTTATTGCTATTAGCCCAAATATCTATATAAAATCCTGGCTTTATCCATCCTGTGGATTGGATCTTAAATTGCTCTTTGTATACGAGACCCAAAATCTCGAAATCAGATCTGGATACCTTTCTTCTGATGTTAATGCGTAGTTTTTGTCTAAATCCCATCAAATCACCTTTATTCTTCGTCGTAAACCTACCGACTGCACTACAGTATCCTACAAATAATATTGCTCATACCACTGTCGAACAGATCCACTACCTTGGGCTACATCTGGACAAACGACTAACCTGGAATCCTCACACAAGACTGAAAAGACAGCAAACTGCACGTCGATTTCGACTATTAAAACACTTACTAGACAAACGGTCTAAACTTTCAATTCATTAAAAAAGACATGAATTAAGAATCTACATGACTGTAATAAAGCCAATCTGGACATACGAATTTGACCTTTGGGGCCCCACTAAACCTTCGAATTCCTCTCGTATCCAATCCTTACAAGCCAAAATCTTTCGTAAAGCCTTAAAGCTCCTTACTTTGTCACAAAATATACATAAAATCATACATCCTCAATGTTCCATATGTAACCGAACCAGCCCGAACCAAATATCACTCCTTCCATTATAAACTCCCTAACCACCCAAACTCAGTAGTTTCTAATCTTGCTTCCTCTTCCAGTCCTAACAATCCTACGTGGTGCCTGAAAGAAGATGGACACGAGACCAGCTAATGTAAAAATGTCATTAGAGTGCTACCAATGGGTAGTTTCATAGTTAAATAAATAAATATATTAGTATTGAAAAAAAATACTCCAAAGTCAAACAATGACCGCTAATGAGGATAGATAGGATAGCGAAGCGAAGTTCAAAGTTATGCTGCTCTGATGACATTCTCTTCTGCAAAAAATGAATTGCGTCTGTCAAGATTGATTAATGTCAGTCAGTACAGGATTAGTTTTAAAAATGATCAGTAGCTTTAGATTCAAGGTTAATATAAGATTCCCGATGATGCTTCTAGGCGTCTGAAAGAAGATGGTCTCTAGAGATAGTAGAAATACCATTGCACTAGAAACAGATTTTTTCTATTTTATAATCTACTTTATATCGATTATAAAATATCTATACATCTAATACCAAAAGAATGGCAATTAAATGCTTAAAATAAAAATTGTAAATTTATAAAAAGATAAATTATATACCTTATTATGTACCTATTTAGAATCTGTAAATATATACATATATTCATCATTACTTCGTTGCTTTTTCTTGATAATTGATGTTTCAAATTTTCATAAAAAAGTTGAAAATATGCACATAAATATTAATTGCTTCTTCTTGTGATTTTTTTCCCTCTCTTTTTCGTTTTATTTCATTATAAGTTAGTTTCCCAATATGATTTACGGTATGATAAATGATTTTGATATTTTATGATAGCATTATTCTTTTTTTTTTAATTTTTTATTTGTCTCAATGGCACCAAGCTTATTTTCAGTTCCACTTATATTAATCTAAAGGGGCTTGTCATAAGTAAATAATATTATTAATATATTTTTATATATTCCAGATGACATCCTGAATTTTATGATTTATTTAGTTTAACTAAATTGTATACCACAGAGTTAGAAAGTGACCTTAACCTTTTTTAATCAAAATATATCCTAACACACACAGGCCAATGGGAAGTTTCTTATCAAATCACTATCATGATAAATCAGTAAGCACAATATTGTTGTGAATCTCAACAAATATTTTTTTAAATCCTAACTGCTCTTTACTGTGAGAAGTTTGCATCAATAACTTGGATGACGATGGAGGCCACACATCCTGACTGGCTATGACTCGGCTATAGACAAGACTGCTCGGGACCAACAACCTGTCAACAGTGAAGGTCGTAAATTCCTGACCGTTGCCACAGGATGGGCGGTGCACCGCATGGCAACTGTCACGAGGAAATGGCTATAGTTGCACATGGTTTACCATCGCCAAGCAAGTCCGGCCAGTAAGCAGTTTTTTGGTAAATACAATCAAATTTTATAATTGGACTCCAGGATGAAACAACTGCTTTCTTAGATCCATCACATTTTATCGGTTTTTATTTCCGAAACTATTTACAATATGTTAATAATAAAAAAAAAACATTTTTTGTTTAATTTGATAATTGCATTACTCCCTCCACCAAAAAAAGTTTCTATACTATTAATTAAGAATAATAAAAAAATCTGTATTTATTCTATGTTGGCTTTAGAAAAATAAAACAACATAATAAAAAAAATGATATAATAAAGCAATTTTTAAGTCTTTAAACAGAAAAAAATAAAGTAATTGCGTTAATAACTCAGCCAAAAAATATTTACGAGAGTAATACTAATGAAAAGTATTGTATAAATATCAACAAAATTAATACAGCAGTTTTTACAAAATATGATTGAAAATAAGAAAGAACTAATTTATTGGTAGTGGAACTGGGTTGATTGAAATAATGGAATAAGCGGGATTTGAAAGTGGAAAGGGTTTTAAAGCGGGGATTAATGGAGGAGAAATGGTATTCCGTACAAGAGGGGATCTGATAAGTAAGAATCTGTTAAAAGCTGCCGTTTGGATGACTCTAAGTATGCGAAGTTAGGGGAATGAATAGAGAATTTGAATTTGAAGTGATTTGAGATGTAAGATGGAACGCGGGATTAAATAACTTGGTAGAGGAAGGATTTCAGGAAATATTTAGGATGGTAAGAAGGGTCAAGCCACTTCTTTTCCATATAAAATTGGGAGTTAAAGGCGTCTCTGAGGCGCCCGAAGATGAATCGAACTAATCGTTATGGTTTTGCATTGAGTAATAACACCACTGTAACCATAAAACAGTAGTAAAAAAAAGGGATGTTAAAGAAGTAACTAGGAGTCTACGGGTTTCATGTGGAAATAGGCGACAACGCCAATTCATATATTTTAGTCTATTATACTATACTATATTTTAGGATATTAGATTTTCAGGTAATCGGTTCTTACGACTTACAGTTATGTCATACAGATATTGTTAAACAACATATTTTAACTTTATAAACAAAGAGTGCTACAAGAGACAAAGTATTTCCTACAATATAAATTGCCAACCAGATAGCTATCGGATGATCGAGCTGTTACAAGCGTTGCCTCGCTCCAACGTGTGCCATAATTGGCACGTCTATTTAAGATATTATCGCAATTCGTATTCTCTCACGAAGTTTACATCAACATACAATAGGTACAAAATATATGGCAAATAAATTTATTTAGATTGGCTAAAGTGTAATTTTAAAATAGGTTACATTGGTTTTTTTTTCTCATGACTTTTTTTGTGATGGTCAATATCACACTGATCTGGCCGTAAAGGGACCCCATGCATGATCAATCTGATTGACAGTAAAATCAAAAGCGGTGGTTATGAATGAACGAATGAAAGAACGTTTGTATTAATATTTGACAAATTTGTATGCATTTTTATGCCCATTAAATGCGTTATTTTGATTTTTATTACAAAGTAACTACAATCTTTTATGATTCCTGCATTCTGAAAGGAAGAGAGCAGGTTCGCCTAGTATAATTTCTCTTACTGCTAATGTACTTATTAAAACAGAAAAATAGAGTTACATCATTCTTAATAGATACCGCTTGGATTAACATAAATGAATCAAAACACGTTTTACAAAATTCAATTTCCAGTTGACATCAGGTTATAACGAAGGGAATTAGACATCATTTCGAAAACCGAAGGCCAAACTAATTCAAGACATTCAGCTACGAACTCAAAATTTATTTATTTATTTTATTTTTTCAAATTAATGTTTTAGTATATGTAAGTTATTTATTTTATTAATTCTATAAATATAAGTTTTTTTCCCCCTTCCATTCTTCAATTACACATTTATAATTATTATTTCATAGATAGATTATTTTCGTTATTTTTGTTAGTACTTCATTTTAATTAAAATTATTCAATAATTAAAATATTGCAAATCGTTAGGTGTGTCTCTTTTGTACAAGATCAACCCATCATTAAACCATGTAAGACCCACTAGTTTTATAATAAAAGAAAAAAGAAAGAGAGATCTCAAGTAACGAACTTGATTTTTATAGTTAATTTGTAATTTTTTAAAAATTTAATTTATCAATAATTTCTAAATTTAATTTATCAATTATTTTTAATTTTTAAATTTAATTTGTCAAACATTTTGTTGAATAGGACTACCTTGTTGTTTCTACAGACCCTTCAATTTTTAGTAATTAATATTCCTCAGATAATTCAGAAAGTAATACGTAAAAAATCAATGAGTCAAATTCTTACAGTTCACCATAGTGATTTAGTATGTTAATTTTTTTTTTATTAAATACTTTTTTATTTATTGATAGATATTACAATCTGCCACACAGTTGTGGGCAATAGGTAATAGTGATGAATGATTTCATACATACTAAAATAAAATAAAATAAATT
>NW_027105788.1:95509-104613 GCF_000696795.3 Halyomorpha halys
TTTTATTTTAGTATGTATAAGATCATTCATCACTATTACCTATTGCCCACAACTGTGTGGCAGATTGTAATATCTATCAATAAATAAATCTATCAAAAAAAAAAAGATTGGGCTAATAAGGTTTAAAAATAAAATAAAGATTCATATGTCCTGCAACTTAATTTTTTTTTTCATTATTTTCTTTGGAAGTTTTTGCGATTTATTAAAATATTATTTGATTAGCTTTAATTTTAGAACTACTTCAAATGAGTGCGACCCGAGCTATAGTGTAAGTTGAACTTAGTTATATCGTTCTATATTTCGCTAGAGTTAATTAAATTTACTCTTAATTATAGCAATTTGATGAACACTATAAGTTTGATTTATCATGATGATACACGTACTATTTCTTGTAATACTCTTTTTGCACTTAAACATTAAATTAATTTTGTTTTTCTGATTTATTTATTTGCAAAAAAGTTATTCTCAATATGGTGCTATTTAAACGCATTTTTATAAATGATTTTTACATTTACTTACCCATATGTTGCGATCCTGCGAAATTTCGAATTCGAGTTTTTGGCTGATAGTGTCGCCAAATGGTTTATGTATACACGTGAACAACCTATCTTAAAAAATAAAAGTCGTATGAAGCTGAAATTAATGTGAAAGAAATGTTTTCAAAAATAATCGACTAAACGAAAGTGGCACTTAATAGGACCGACTTTTCATTTTTTTTTTTTCTAAAAAAAGTCTGTGACTGTTTTAACTCGGTATTTCAAGGTACAATTAAATGTTTATGATATAAATAATCAGCTAGGTCTTATTCTCGTTGAAATAGTTTTACAGGGCATAAATGACTAATTTTCAAATGTCTTTAAATAAAGTGTAAAATATAATATAATATAAAAAATACTGGCGTTAGCTAAATGATTAACTACCTTAATTGGACCCCGTAACTAACCTTAAAATGCCACAAGGCAATCCAAGGCAATATTATACTAGTATACATTGATTATTTCCATTGTATTGTATGAATTTAACAATGAAGGAGGTTACAAAAAAAAAAAAAAAATAAAAAAAAATATTTCTTAATAATTAACCAACTCAAAATTATCAAATATCTCAGACTAAATTAATCACTTAAGCGACAAATTGAGCGTTGATTGAGAATGTAGGAAGAGAGAGCATATCTAAACGATGGAAAAGCATACCGTTATGAACAAATTACTGTTATTGTTAAATGAAGGATATAGCTATCATCTCTGGTATAATTTTTTTATCATCAACGTTTTCCCCGCTTTTTTTCATTTTATTGTAAAAAAACAAAACGTTATTTGGCATTTTTGCGTTATATATAATAACATTTCTAGTGATGATATGTCAGTGAGTATATGGTTACATTATTCCGTACTTACGAGGTTGTACAGTATATTTATTTAAGAATTATCCTTATGTTCTTAAAGCTCAACATTTCAAGAACGGTTAATACAAATAAACTAAAAAACTGGTCTTAATTACTCGAAGGTTATTATAATTAAATTACTGAAAACAAATAAATTATTCAATTTTAAGGATTTTATAGCAAAACCCGTAACAAAATAATTTTGTTTTTGTTCTGAAAGTACTGAATTTGATTATTTTTCATAAATTCTATTTTTTTAAGGAAGGTCATTCAAATTATAATGTATTAATTCAATAATTTAATAGCACATCTAGCTACTTCCATCTATGGGCAAACAAATCAATCACGTGATCAAAGTCGTTTTGAAAAAGAGATACATCTGAGCTCAGGAGAACTTTACCTTATGAGTAGTAAACATGAGTTAGTAATATGACACCTAGCCCGCGGAAGGAGAGAGAATGAGGGACAGGAAGAGAAGAGAAGGAGATCTACAATGCATCAGCTAACGCTAAAAACATAACACTAATATAATAATAGATATAACACTAATTTACCAGCAACAGCAATCTAATTAATTATGATAATATCCCACAAGACAAGGGATCTTAAAATGAAACAATACAAAAATATTTTTAAAAAATTGATGAATTTATTTTTTATCTTTGGATTATACTATACTTGCAGATTTTAACAAGGATTCAATTAGTGTTTTAACATTGAAGTGTGAAAGCAAGTGGATAAGGAAGCAGGTACATTATATAAACCAATGTTGGTCTTTTGCGTTTTAAAAGCCATTAAACCCTTTGATAAGTCATTACTTACCGATGGTAAGCTCGTAAACTTCGCTCGACTTATCTTACATGGTGCTTCGTCCAACAGCAAGTTAATACCATCAAGAGATAAGATCACGCGAACCGCGGTCTTCTGGAGGTGCACGGCATCGATAAGGGAACTGGAACAGATCGGTGGTACTGTTATCCTCCGGTACTGTTATATTCACCTCCTTATGGTTCATTATGGTCCAACAGCACTGGAGAAAGTCCCAAGATTCCAGAGGGTGAGCAGGATCCATTGCCTTCAGGATAACCTAGGAGTCCTGAGGTTCTTGTTATGTCTACATTGTAGAGAAAAAAAAATATCCCTGAGGAAAAAATATGGGCTTTCAGAAAAAAATGTGTCTCTATTTAAAATAACAAATACAAATTTATTTACATTTTTTTTATCGTTAAGAGTTAAAAGCTCAAAGCTATATTTTTTATTTTGAATAATTAAAATATGATTACCATATATTTTTAGTGGTACACATTTTTTTTTCCTAAATAGCAGTCAAACATTAATATACAAAAAAAAAATTGCTACTCCGTTGTCAACATCCACAATATACAGGATGTATTAGGATAGGCGGCCACAGGGTAGGGAGTGATTCTGAACCTCATTTGCCATAAAATAAATTCCTCTACAGTAGGATTCGATTCCACACCGTTTTCAATACATTGCGCATTTTGTATTTTATTGATGACTTCCATAATTTCGATTAAAGTATTAAAGCCAAAATTTTTAATATGGATACAATTTGAATATATCCTTGAGAAGAGCAACGAAATTTCCAGTCTCGAGGCAATATTTTAGGAATAAGCAGTCACAAAGGTTCATTGAAATGATTTGAACTTAAAATTAATAAAAAATATTGTCTTCATTATTACCTTTCTGAGGAATTTTAAAAATGGTAAAATCACTATAAAACCTCCTTATTTAATGATTTTTAAGATGGTATAAGAGAAGTACAAATTAAGTACAATTTTGGTTTTTGAAATTTGACAGAAATCAGAAAAATACCACATAATAATTTACATATAATTTAAAAATTACAGCTATTGTTTTATTTCTGTTATGAAAATTTAAATTAGTGTAAGTTGGACAAAAAATGAAAGTAATTGTAATCGATATCCCGATATCAGAAACAAAATATCGATATCATAGTGTCTGATATTTCATATCAGAGCTTCTACAATATCAATGTTCGTATTCCTTTCTTTAGGTCCTTCCAGATACTTATTTTTGCATTTATATCTTTTCGGGATAAAAAAATATTTTTAAAAAAATCTAAATATGAAAATTTTTTCAATATCCCTACCCACGTTCCGATCCCATTACCATCACACTCTCTACTGAAATAAGCTAAGACACAAAGGAATAATGAAAGGAAAGTTCATAGGTTCAATAAATTAATGTAAAATAATTTTTAAAAGAGCATTGAAAGACTGGAGGGGTTTATATATGAGACATGGAGGTTACGGGACTTGTTAAAATTTTGACTTTTTTACGATTACGACTGGTATAAAGGTAGCTATTGTAGAGGTTTACGGTTATTGCACCCGGTGTTTTATATACAGCAATAATTTCCAGCTCTCCCCGCACCCATTGAGCTAAGCTGTATCCCCCACCTCTGCCTTACCATACTTCATCTCGTAGCTGTATCGGCCCGTGGGGAGATTTTTACGATTTTACGACAGATAGAGACGAAGTATTCAAAATACATAAGAAAAGAGATAAACAAAACTATAAAAAAGGAAAAGCTTCCTATAAAAAGATTGGACGGCGCCTAGAGAATGTAATCGAAAAAAAACGGCGATCTAAACTCTTTTTATATAGCAATATTTTATAAGTAAAAATTATAATAAGGTATTAATTAAAATTGAGTATTCACTCAAAAACAGTAAATAATTAACTCCTCAACTTTCCACTTAATAGAAACCAAAGATAGCACAACTCACATCGAATAACTGACCAAATAAAGTAGTTTTGGGTACAACCAAGCTTTAGTTATTTAGATATTTAATGAAATTCAAATACTCAAGGCTTTCTATTAAAATCTTGTCATAATAAATTTTATTTCTTTTATTGCATTTTTACTTCTACTGATTAATTGAATCCGATTAATCAAAACATCCTATGTATAAATTAGAACGTCTCGAATTTTAAGCGAACTATTTCTATGATTATTTTAATTTTATTTTATTAATTTAAGAAATTATTTAAAGTAAAAAAAAATTATTAAAAAAATAAATTGAATAAAATAAAAAATAATAATAATAAAAACAAGTGAAAGGACTTTGAACTGAATAATAAAGTTGCAAATTTACAATTAGTGAAATAATACAATAATGCGAATAAAACAAGAGAATACAGAATCTGAGGAAAATAAGGACCCAATAATATCTATTACTAAGCACACACATAAATTGCTAATTATAATCGTAATATAATTAATAATTAATTGGAGTTAAGAAAAATGCAGGCGCATAAGGTTATTTGGTGAATCAAAATCAGTTATTGGGAATCATAAAAGTAAGAAAGTTCCCAGTTAAATATTTTTTTTTTTTTTAGATTATTATCAAATAATTCCAAAACTATTTGCTCAACAGAATATCATGCAACGCCGATAAAATTTTCTACAATTTAAAACCAAAATTGGCTTTGTACAACCATTACTTTTCCTATATCAGCCAATTCAATGGTTACCGTAATACCATTTACTGCCATGACAATACTACCGCACTTGGTATAGCGTGAAGCTGATAGTACTTAGCTCTGACTGAGATTTTTCGTATAATTTAAAGGAGCTTATGTAAACCAAAAGGGAGGCTGAATCGCGGGTCCTGGTGGGTGGCAAACAGAGATACGAAAACAATTACCAAAATAATTAACAACAAATTTTTAAGAGGGATTTAAATAATTAAATACATAATTAAAGAATTATGAAGATTCCTCCAACGACTTAACGAAATAAGTCAGCTTAACTCCGCAATTTTAATTACGGTTTATTTAATTAGGGTTGCCCTCTTATTTTCATACACCCTTAGCTTTCAATGTTCATGCAGAGTTTTGAATAAATGGATTTCGAATTAATTAAAAAAAATCATCGGTATACGAAAGTGTTTGACTTGGGTATCATCTCACTTCACAGGTATAAAAAAAAAATTTATATAACAATATGGTTCTTTACAACAAATTTTGGATCCTTTTAGGTGACTTTTAAACCAAAAAAAAAAAAAATGATCAGATAAACTTTCCTTTTTTAGTAACTAGAATGATGGATGGAAGTTTAGGCTAAATGATTTTCTTCCATTATTATCAAACTGAATGCTACAATAATTATATAGTATATAATATTAAATAACCAAACTGTATACTATAATAATATTTTGCAATTTGTTTTTTTTAAATCAGATAACATTTTCAACAATTAAAAATGAAAATGAGCTTTTTACGACCATTTTCTCAAGAAAGTCATATATTTTAATTATTTCTTTATTTTGTAAAATAATGTCAAAAATATTTGTTCGTAAAGAACAACTATATAGAACAAATTTGATGTAAATTTAATTAGCTTTCATTTAAGGGAATTTTCCGAAGATATAACAACAAGTGGAAGTTGAGGGAGAAAAATTGTAGAATTAAAAAGGAGAATTTAAAAAAAATTAAAATTGTCCAAATTATAGATAATATATTTTTTGTTATTTAATTCTAATTAAAATGACAAATAGAAACTATACACTGAGAGTATAGAGCGAGAAAAAATCATTTTACTTAAAATTAAACTGCCGAAATGGTAGTTTTTAAATTTTAATTAGATTTTAATAAAATGTATATCAAACAAATAAATTATTCGTACAAAATTTCTGCCAGCTGGTTTGTATTGTTTATTTATAAAACATTAATAACTAAAAACTAACTACTTCTTGAACAATTTTTCCTATTTATTTTTCTCAAATTCTTTTTCTTGAAACTCTCTTCTCAAATTCCATTTGTCGATATTTTTAAGAGAACCTTGACCTCCTAAAATTGGATTAATGGAAAGCTATTTAAATTTACTTCAAACCCTTTAGAAATATGAGTCTTACAGGATGAATAGTTTAACAACGAAATAAGTTGGTCAATGTTTGAAGAGGATGTGATGTATTGATTTAAAAAAGTAACAAATTTTAAAACGCATTACAAATTATTCAGTAAAAAAAATTTATCATTTAGAATTTATAATTAGAAGAATAGAATTATAATTCTTGTTTAAGGGTGGTATCCATGAGAACTCAGTCAGTTTTCTAAAGCAATGGTATCATTTCAAGGAAATTGTGGAATGAGATTTTCTCATCAGACTGAAAATTGTATTCGTAATTTGGTTGGTTACGAAGATAATCAGAAACCACTATTCTTAATTTTCTTTCTCTGATTGACTTCAGGCTTCCGTTAATTTCCTCGATTTTTACGAACCTGTGAACCGGTGAGTGAGATTCCGTAATTCCCACCAACACGTATGTAAAAAGAAGTAAGCAGTTTAGATCAAAAGTAGAATAAGTCATTCAGTATTTAACGAAATTAATTATCATTAAAAATAATGAGTTAATTAATTAATGAAAACATTAACCTCAAATGCTTTTTAATGGTTGAATTTGCGTGTGACTCACTGGTTTTAACAGAAAAGGCTGTTATCCCTAACTAAAACTTTCACTAAAGTTTTGCTTATCACAAAACCCCTTTGTACTTACACCACTTTTGCTCTCAACGGCTCATATTTACTGATAAATTCAACTGACAGTATAATAAATGAGTTATATTTGCAAAGGTTCCCCAAAATTCTATTACTGAGATAATAGATTTTTTTTTTGGTTCTGTGTTTTTTAATTTATTTACTAGTAGTTTTTTTGAGTATATTAATGATGTTATTTTAACTAAGGTTGAATTTGTATTTATTTGTTTTTTGTTTTAACTTTCAATATTTAATTTATATCTCTGTAAATATGGTGTGCCTGAGCTCTCTGACTGCTATTACCATTGTATGAAAATATAAGACAGAATGTCAGACTTTCACAATAAAATGAAAAATTATATTAATTTTTAATTTATACATAAAATTATAAAACAATGGATATTTGTGATGGGTGAATAGGAAAGAGAAATATAAAACATGAGAGAGTGGAATAGTGAGATTAAAATAGGCCCGGTTAAGAATAAAACAAAGAGAAAAAAATGTTATATAACTCACTTAAAAAACAAATAAAAAAAAAAAAACTCTATTGTGAAATTTAGTTATAAAGGGCAACAAAGAATCAAAAGGCAAAATTATATTACATCTTTATAATTATTTGTGTCAGTATTTATATTATAACCAATAATGCTATATATTGTAGCAACCCTATATATTTTATAAAGCATTTTTCTCTCTTTTTATGGAGTGTTATTTATGAAAAAAAATTATATAAGTGAAATTTCGCTAATTTGTGGGTTGGTTTTAATATAATATATATATTTTTAAATTCAAATGTTTTTTTTATTTTTGGTAACTCAAAAAAGTTTACTACACCTACTTAAAGCTCAAAATCTAAATAGAAATTTACAATAAAATATAAAACGCTCTGTACCCTGCTCGTGTGCCGAGTTAAATTTCTTTTATTTTGCTTTCTAAAAGCTATAATTCCTCAGTATCTTCCTTTTCCAAATCCTTAGGAACCCAAAACCTTCCTATATCCTTGATCTGCTTACCTTGCTTGAATACAGGATACCAACCGACCGATTTGTAAACCTCCTCTTGTAGAACTGCTTTCTAAAGCAAATCCTTTGTTATTCCTCGCTCTACCTCTTTGTGAAAATTCCTAAACATTTCCTAAATTCTCCTATACAGCATTCTATAAACTTTTTCCTTCATATCCTCTGTTATCAATCTAGTCGATTTAACAAATAAAGCAAGAAAAATAGTGGTAATTTGTCTTAAATAAAATTAAAAAGTTTACTTCTAGTGTCAAGAAAGAGTATCAAATTTAAATATTTGATCTAGACTACTCACTATACAATAAGTTAATACATTATTAGCCCACTTCATTTGATATATTTGATCCAATTATTTATCCAATATGACTATAATTAAATTATCTTTTAAATTAGTTAATTACTTGACCCTAATTAATATGAAAACAGGTAAATTTTGTACAAACTATTAATCTAAAAAATAAATTTGAAACTAAATAATTAATTTCCTTTTTCTTTTATTCATTGGAGTTTTTATTTTTTATTTATTTTTTTTTTAGTGATGTCTGATTGAAAAATAGAACACTACTATATGTTATAAAATATTATTATACTTTAAAACTCCTATATTTAACATCCTCAGAGAGAAAGATATGACTGTATTGAGAAGCAATGCTTGTTGCTTGATCTCAGGAAGTCCCCTCGTTATCTCACATCTTATGCAAACACGATCGTTACATCAGATAAGAGTACATTAATTATGGAACTAAATTTAGCCTCTAACTGAGCATCTTCTTTAGTAACATTATTATCTTATTGTTTTTTGTCTTGTTTTGTTTTTTTCACTTAAGAATAGACTGTATTATTAAACAAATACCTGAAAATTATTAATTGAAATAATAAGAAAAATTCAAAACGATGACTCAAGTTTTTCAAAGATCAGTGAATAAAAAACAAATCAATGTTTCACAAATTCAGGGATCAGCAGGACTGAAAGAAACATAATCCCATAAATGTAAACTAAATATTAACACTCCCAAAAAAAAGACTAAACAAATAGATATAGTTCATCGATCCAGAACAGTTCAACTTAGACTATTTAAAAATAAATATAAGCATAAAAATTAACAAATATGCTATTTTGAATAAATAAGGAAGATAAAATTAATTTAATTTTTAGGTTTATATATCATCACAG
>NW_027105788.1:104689-112739 GCF_000696795.3 Halyomorpha halys
CATAAAAGTGGTTATTGAAAGTTTAAATTTAGGAAATAATTTAATAGAAGAAATTATTGGGACAAAGGCAATTAGCCGGCATTAATGAATTTTAAGGAAAAAAAGGAATACAGACAGAATAAGGAATCCTTGAGAATGACCTGAGAGGTCGAAACGTCGGATGTTAAAAAGAATAAAGGTTGAGAGAAAAGAGATCAAAATTGTTTAAAAAGAAAATAATTACAAAATTATGAAAAAATCAAATTAGTTCTTACAATTTTATACATAAAACAACAACAAAAAGTTGTCTAATCATCATAAGAAAACGGTTGTACTCTTCCCGTTTTAAGCAAATATTTCAAAAGGGCCATCGCTTCCTGGGGGTCTTAGTGGGACGGGTCCTGCCAGGAATGATTGCCTTTTTTTGTGTTATGATCTCCTTTTATGATATGGGACATTGACCAACCTACTCGTTATAATTGTCTGTTTAAAATTAAAAATTAGACTATTGCAAGATATTGTGCTATGCACTCTGTAATTTTTCACCTCTCTATTATATTGTTTATATTTTACTCTCAGCGAATTGAAAACTTTATGAAAAAATTCTGAACTGTCACTCTAATAAGCTAGCTCAACATAATATCCACCACTATAAAACAGAATGGCGGAGGATCAAAAATGTAAAGATACGCCATTTTGTATTAAAAAAAAAACAGCTCAACTAATTAAAGCAAAACTGCATATTCATTCTATTTAAAGCCATAGTAATTTTTTCACCAACACCAGACAGTTATCAGCATCTTAAGACATGCTGATGAAGAATGCAAATTTTATTTTATTTATATAAAAATTAGAAGAAGAATTTCATACGTAACTCATTTAATTAACTGATTATTTAAATTAAGTTACGTTTATTATCGGAAGAATGTAGAGTGCGCCAAAATCAGTGAATTCAACAGTGTTTTTAGATTGCTTAGGAGAACAGACACCCAAATAGTTAATCAGGATGCTCAAAAACCACATTTGAAACTGTGTTCCACAGGGCTTTAAAAAGCATAATATATTTTTGTTTTATCTATATAATTAATTGAGTATTTATTAGTTTATAAAAAAAAGTAAATTTACTAGATAAAAAATTCTTAAAAGTGAAAAGTGAATTTATACTTGATAAAAACCCTTAAAGTGAAGAAAATCATATAGTTACAGGAACTATCATAAAGACTAGATGTTCTTAATACACTGTAATCTTTACTGAATAGAAGATGCTTGCAGAAGTTCTGGTATTGGAATGAATCACATGTGGTAAGATAGAAGAGAGATCGGTCGAAGCATTGTCTTTATGCAAAACCTTAGAGCGGCTGTTGCACGTACATCTCCCGGTAACAGCACCAAGCAAGTGTCCCTATCCGGAGATCTTTAGCTCCTCCCCATAACTCACTGAGGGACAAGGCAAGGATTTAGCAACCATCCTCTTTGCCCATCTCATTCATCCTACCTTAGTGGAACAAGAAACAGTTGGGAGCTGGAAAACGTATTCTAATTAGAGCCTGACGAAATTAAACAAGAAACTAAGTAAAAAAAAAAAAATATATCTATGTATACACATTTATATATTATCGAAGGTTTGATCGAAAACAAAGTAAAAATAGCCGTATATTGAATTAAATGGAAATATATTTTATAATTATTATTTATTCTTATTTTAAATTTTAGTTAAATATTACTCATAACCTAAGCGAAATTATATTAGATTTTTATTTATATAAAATATTACTGTACTTAAAATTTATCAACACTTTATAGATGAATTTTAGTCCATATTTAATAAAGGGAAAAAATGTAGAGGGTTAGTAAAGATAATACATTTGGAAAAAGAATAGAAAAAAAAAATAAATAAATAAAATAAAAGCAGGTGGGGGAAAAGATGGTTGGGGGTACGGTCAGAGAATGACAAAAATAAGTTAAAAAAACTTATTTATTAGTGCAAACGGCTAAGAACCAAAAAACATGCATAAAGATAAACAACCAATGAATAAAAGAATATATAGAATTATTAAAATAAATATATATACACAATGAAAATTAATGAAAGAAGTGGGAAATAAAAAGTATTTATAGTTAGTAAAATATGTATGTTAAATAACAGAATTAAGAAAATAAAAATATCAAGTTATATAATGCAAAGAAAAAGAAAAATATAAACATTTTAATTTAATAATAATAAAATTAAGTATGGAAAAAATAAAGAGAAAGAAAACATACTTAATGAAACATGTAAGTAAAATACTAGAATAAAGAAACAAAATATAAAGTAAAAATTTATATGGAAATGATTTATTAAAAAATAACGAATCTTTTGATAGTATCATATTATATAACTCAGCCGTTTGTTATTTTAAAAAGGATTTCATATTTATTTAATATCCTTTTTTTCTTTTTTATCTTTTAAATCATTTTTCTTAACGCCTCCATTACTAATTAGGAAAAAACGTGAAATAAAATATTATATAGTAAAACATAATTATTAAGCGTATAAAATCCCAATCCATAAGTCAACGAACTTAGCGAGGTGAATTATCTTTAATTAATCAAAAACTTGGCATCGAACCTATTATAAAAGCATTTTCAATATTTAATACTACTGTTATGATTTAGGGGCAATTTACTAAATTAAAATATTTTTTTTTTAAATTTCTACTCGTAAGGGATAAGTTCACTGACAACAGTACTAAATTTGCTTGGTAATCGTTTCCATAAATTCCACAATCCAGAATTATATACTGTTCCCATTTCTCATAGTGCCAGATTCAACATGAAAAAACTATATTAAATTTTTATCAATTATTCTTTACATACATAATAATAGTAATTTAAAAAAAATTGTTTTTCAAAGTTTAATAATTTGTTTCAAAAATAGCATAGAAATAAAATTTCAAAATTTGTTTTAACACGAATATTGCTTCAAAACAGACCCACATAACATCTTTTGTTTTATTAGTATTTTTTATTACTTATTATGAAGCAGCGAGAACCGTATTGTAAATTATAATTTTCATCAATAAAGTTTTAATGTTTTTAATTTTTTGAGACTTCTTATCCGGCCTTAAGGTCAAAATTAAGAATTTAAAAAAAATGTAAAGTTGTAAAGGTAAAACATGGTTAAGCAAATTAATAATATTAATGTGTAGATTAAGATTTTAAGATAATGAAACAATTGCATAATAAATTTACTATTTTATATAAAATACATTATAATTTTATACAAAGTTACTTCATAATGTTAGTAATAATTACTTTAGTAAAGTTTTCTAAATTATACTAGTAGAGGTTATTATATATAAATTATAACTCCTTCTTGATTTTCTTTTCTTTTTTTTTTTGCTTCTATCTATTTAATAATTATTTCTTTATTTTTTATATTTGTTTGAATTTCGTGCATGTAGTTTTTAAGTGTGTGTGATTGTAACTTATCATAACATATAGGCGTTGATAACCAAAAGGTTTTACGCCTTTAAACAACTAGTAGAGGTTTAACTATTTTTTATTCACAATATTATTTTCAACATCAGTTTGAATAATCACTAAGTATTAATTTAATACTTTTTTGACCATTTTAATACTGATCATACATCTCATATCCTGAATGTTCCATCATCCGATGTCTCCATATTATTACGTATAAGCAGTGTTCTGATCTAATAATTGTTTTATAATTTGAAATACTTCATAATACATAAAATTAGAAAATTCAGGTTAAGAAGTAGGTAACATTAAAATTCTCGGTTAACCTTAAATCTGATTGAACTTCGATCTGCGTTTAAAGGTTTTTTTTTTTTTTCAGTCTTACTGACTTGCTATAAATCATGGGTGAGGGCCTGCTTGGATTCCAACCCCCCCCCCCACAAGAGACCCTCCAACACAAGAGGTCTACAAGAGGTGATCTGATTGTGGCACAATCTGTGGCTATTGTGTAGGTTTCAGGTGCTCTATTCCGAATTCCCCTCCTCTATTCGTGCAGCATTTTAACTGTAACGGAATTATATTTTGAGACTTTATTATTTTTTAACTTTTTTTAATATAAATAAATGGGGGAAATTGGTGAGTTGGCGGCATTGTTAGTGGAGAAGAGGACATCCGGTCCCGATTATTCCTCTGTACAAAGAGATGTGTTTGATTGACTTCCGTTCTATACAATTTATTGAATGAAAAAATTCGATTCGATTCAATCCAGCAATTAATGCATAAAGAAATAATTTTATACACAAATAACACACATGAATATTTTATTATTATTATTATTATAATTATAGTCATCGAATCGTCCTTTCGTTAAAAATAATACAACAGATTTTCATATAACAATCTTTATTGAAAATTCTCTAAAAACAATTTGATTTTATTTTCTTAATAATCACTTTAATTTCTTTCATTTATTAAAAACCAAACGGAATTGAAAAGAATTGTTTCCTATAAATTCAGTCTAAACTTGTTCTTATTTAAATTTTTTAAAAATTTTTAATTGGTTCAGAGAAATTTTTATATATCTATTACCATTGTCCGAAAGGAACTGAAATTCACATTCTGAAAAGATCTGTTCAATAAGTTTGCCGTGCTTTTTAAAAACCACTTTTAATTGGTTAAAAATTTTCAGGTGTGTTTTTTTAATTATACGAAATAATTTTGTATGTTTAGTTTGAAGATTTAAAAAATATTCATTTAATGCGCATGCCCTAGTTTAAGGAGAAATGGCATGACCTATGTCATTAGCGAATACATTATTTTAGGCAATGGTAAGCCAAAGTAGCAAATTTTGGTAAATTTTATTCTAGACCATGTGCATTCATATGGTGAAGACTAATCCTCAACTTTTTTCCTGTTTTGAGCTAAATTGGACAATTCGTTCTCGAAATATAGGGGTTTCAAGGATGGAAAAGATGGAATTTTCTAAAAAATTTTACTATACTAGGTCGACACAAACTCCAACTTCACTTAAAATTTTGGTCCATAGGAAGAGCCGTTTTCGAAATATAGGTGTGCTATGGGAAATATTTTTAAATATGTAACGTAAGTGAGCGTAACAGACCAAATCTGATGAAATTTAGTTTAGTTTATATTTAGCAACCCAATACACTTGGGCAGCACATTTTTTTTTTTTTTAGTTTTTCTATCCCTTATTTTTCATTGTAGTTATTAATTTTTTATTATATTTCTCATTGCCCAAGATTGAGGTTTTAATACTTGTGAATAAATAAATAATAAGTATATGTAAAGAATGATACTGAATTTAATAATTTATTTTATATTTTAGGCGACTTAAAATAGTTTTTAGTGTTTGTAATAACATTGAGCTTAATTATGATTGTACACCTATCGTTTGCTGGGATATGATTCCCATGTTTTATATTTGAGCTAAGAGGAACATATAAATTAACATAATATTTTTTCTGGAGATTAGTATGACGGCGCCTTCTGACGAGCAAGATGCTTCCTGTATGTTTCTTTTTTAATGAATGATCCTTTTCTTTTCCACATAAAGTTTGGATATGAAAGATCCATTGCATTTGCTCAGAAATAAGGAGAAGAAAAGACTGAAAAGTTTTCCGTGAGTGGAATACCAGGGACATAAGATAGTAAGGCAATTAAAAGGAACGATTAAGAAAGAAAGGACTTGAATAAACCGTTCATTGAGATCTTCTTTAACGAGCCGGAATTCAGCGAGAAAAAGAAAAAGCTATAAATTACGCCTGGCCCCAATTAAATAATGGCCTCGTCTAATGCTAACGGGGTGACGGTCTGTTAACCTCGTAGTAGCGAATTAACCTCATGGCCTCTTCTTCGATGGTGGAAGGTTCTTCTTGCAGGAGCAACTGTGCGAGAGAGAACTTTTACAACTTTACATGTGGATATATATATTAACAAATTAACTAATTTTAAGGCGAATGGTTTATGTACAAATATATATGTACAGTATAATTTAAATTATTAAGGTTTGCACATATATGTACAAGTATATGAATGGAGATAGAAATTGTAATATGGAAAATCTCAGTAGAACGAATTGATTGGCGCCCTCAGGCGAGTCTGTATTGGAAACCTATATCATATCCTAGATAGTCATATGATTGCACAAATATATGTGCGTGTATATATATATATATATATATATATAAATAGAGATAAATAGCAAAAATCTAAAATATATATGATAAAATGAATAAATAAGGATTGTATATACAGTTTGAAAACGTTATAGACATATTACATCAAGAAAGATTCTTATCTTAGGCTAAATGTTTTGTGAGTGAGTAGCTGTATTTTAAATAGCTATCTGATATTTAAAAAATATCAACTCTTAAATTGGTTTCTTCTTGAAGCAAAAATTTCTTCAATACATATCAAAAAAGTTCATCAATAGTTATTGACTTTTGATAAATCTCAAACACAAAATCTTCAAAAATTTAGGTTTAAAAACATTGGATTTGTTTTTATTTTTTTTAAATAGTTTCATTTTAAAGTAACGATTTTTCAAAAATATAACATTCAAAAAGTCGTAACTTTTTATTAAGCAATTTATTACATACTAAAATACGTTTTAAAGGTCAAAAAACCACGAATTACTAAGAAATCTCAAAGATTGAGAAAAAAAAAAAATTCAAACAGCAATATAAGTACAGCACACAATAGAGCGTGGTTAAATCTGTAAAAATTATATAAGGTGTTGAAAATTGGGATTTTTTAAAATTTAATTTAGATTACCTTACCTTAGGTAATACCTAGAATACCTTAAGGTAATGATTTTTTTTTTTTTTTTTTAAACAGTTGGTTTTCTATTTGTAGTTCATTGTGTATGTAGCAACCCAATGCAGTTGGACAACACAACTTTTTCAATAATATATCTCTCTCATAATTTTAGGATGAATTTGCAGCAATCATCTAATAAACATTCATACGGTCGAATCCTAGGTATTCTGATATAAGTCTTCAGTCGATAGTTAAAAAACACACCTACAATATAGTAACTGTAGGAGACCTATAATAAAGAAGATAAAAATTTTGTAGTAGAATAAATACATATTAATACCCCATCTGTCAAAACTAAAAAAGAAACTAAAGAAAAAAAAGTAAAAAACCTTCAGGTACTAAGGTGAGGATAGACACCCTCCATCGATAGCTATCAGTTACATTGACACATATATAAACGAATATTGATGAACGCTTCTGGCGGTAGGGTCCCTTGAAAAACTAACAGATGGAAGAAGGATCCAAGGAAAAGAGGAAGTTGTGCGCGGTGGCGCTTTAGTTGATGAACATCTGCTTGAGAAAGCCATCTTAGCAGCTGCCGGCCTTCCTCTATAATGCCCATAGTAGCTGTAGGAAACGGAGAAAAAATGAAAAGGATTTTCACTTTCATAGCGGAGTAACATCTGCTACTGACGATAATCGGGGAGGCGATGCCTGGAGATTAATAGCTGGGACATAAATAAAAAAGACTCTTTAATAGGGAATAATTACAGGCCAGAAAAAAATTAACATAAATCTTAATTCCGGACGTAGATCAAGCATTCGGTTGAGTTTGGTGGCATTTGAATTTAAGGCTTTACTCCAGCTGACATACATCATAAAAAATCTGTCTGTTTCCACCTCAACTTGACTTAATGCAGAAGAATGGGATGTAGCCTTACATATAAATATATTATCATTGTAAAGAAATAACGTAAATGCAAGCGTTACAAGTCTTACTTAAATTATGCTATGTACTCACAATATATCTTCCATTCCATGTAAAATTGATGAGAATTCAACACTTACCTGAAAGCAACAAGAAACAATAATTACAAATTTATTTTTTATTAATATAGTTGTTTGAGAGTGGTTTAGTTTCTTTTTAAACAATTTTGATCTCTTTTCTCTCAACCTTTATTCTTTTTAACATCCGACGTTTCGACCTCTCAGGTCATTCTCAAGGATTCCTTATTCTGTCTGTATTCCTTTTTTTCCTTAAAATTCATTAATGCCGGCTAATTGCCTTTGTTCCAATAATTTCTTCTATTAAATTATTTCCTAAATTTAA
>NW_027105788.1:117459-121535 GCF_000696795.3 Halyomorpha halys
ATATTTATTTATTTTTTTGAAGCCTGTATGTCTTTATTTCTATGTGAATAAAATCTCGTGATCTACTTAGGAGAGTTTTTTCTCAGACATACATGTATCTTTTAATTGAGTTACTAGACCCTAAGTATTTATGATGAAATCATCTTTAGTTAGTTCGTATTTTTGGTATATGCAAGACATAGATCTAAAATTGTATAAGTAACATTAACATAAGTTCAACCATCAGTTGAACAGTTAAAAAAATAAATTTATTTCAATTAGTCTCTTTTAAACAATTTCCTTATGAACCTGAACGAGCTCACAAATGGTGGTAAAGTAACGACGACACAATAACGTGACTTGGGATGACAAGAGAGGCATCTCCTATTAGGATTCATCCAATTCCTCGAGCGGATGTTACTTATTGTCGTATTCTTCGAGGTGTTAGAATGTTAGAGTTCTTCAAGAATACTCCTATCACTTGTTCTAGCGAGAACTTGGCATTTCACGCTCGATTTCCGTTCATTTTCCTCCACAAGAAACCTGTTTTCAATGTTAGAAAACCAAGCTAAAAGAAATTAGTCGTTTTTCAGCATTAAGAGGAGTGAGTTGCATTATTTTATTTTTATTTTCGTCCTTGTGAATGAAGACTATAATAGAAGTCGGGATTGAAAGCTAAGCAAGTGGAGGTCTCTCTGTGAAGGTTTATCAAGAAATATAAGTATTGAGGCCCGAGGCGAAATCTTTCTTCAAGGTTTAAATCTTATAAATTTATTACTTTTCAAGCAAATAAAATTTGATAAAAGTAATTAAATTATATACTAAACCACAATTTACAGCTAAATTTGAACCCCAGTTAAATCTTATCCTACTGATAAAAAAAATCAATCCTTTAATTAAAACTTTTTTGAAAATATATACACATCACTTGTTAATATATTATTATTATTAGTTCTGGTCTCACTTAATTTATATTAATAAATTATATTAAAATAAATTTAATTAATTAATTCTAATATCTACACTGTATCATTTTATAAAAGTTTTTGTATTTACAACAAAACTATTTCAAAAGAATTTATTAGATTTTTAAAAAATAATAATAATCTCTCATAATAAGATTTAAAAAATTTGACTTTGAAAAATGAAAATTTTAACTTTTTACAATATTAGTTTTAAAAATTTTAATTGTTAATTTTTTTAATGTTATTTATTTATTGTTTCATGCAATTTATATTGAAGGCGAAGTTGGTTAACTTTATATGATTTTATCCTTTTGTTGGGCATTATAAATTATGTCTTGAATTGTTATCGGTATTATTCTATATTATACACATTTAGAAGAACATATGATAACTAAAATATTTTTATTTTGGTAAAGGTAGCACAAAACTTATAGATACCAGTATGCTAAGTAATAAAAGACTATTTTAAAACTTTTACATATGTTATAACTGTAAATTTTTATAATGCAAAATATATTTGTCTTAAAACCTCTTGTTTTTGTTTCTCCTTATTTTTATTACATAATTATTTTCACATCTATTACTTTTTTAATATTCAGAAATATTTCTAAGAAATAAAAAAATAACTTAGGGAAGGTTACGAGGCTGGTTGTCCTATTCTCCTCTGCGTTCCCACGCCACTACAAGAATCAGGTATGAGCGTAAGTAATTGTAAATTATGTGGTTTTCTTTTGATATTTTATCAGTTTCTTTTTACATGTAATATTAATATTTTGACAGTTAAACTAAATATACTATTGGGGCCGTCTATAAAAAAATGAGTGCCGCGTGCGATTTAAGATAAAGTCTATGGAACTACCCACAAAAATTAAGAACATACTAGTTAAAATTAATATATCTATATACTTCATGCTGTGACATTATTATAATATATTAGGTTATTATTGCTAGACCAACCTCTGTGTTTCATTTACTAATAAATAACTAACCAACATTCTGTCTAATACATCTCAGATCAAGGCTAAAAATTTTCAAGCCAAACTGATAGAGAAAAACACTATTAAAAATGCTGTGTTCCCAAGTGAATCGGGTTGCCTTATACACAGTATATTTAACATTAGTAAAGACAATTTATTTTTGAAACCTATTAGTATAAATAGTCACAGTAAAAAAGGTTTTAATTATATGCTAAAATTATACATGATTTTTTGTTAATGTTCTTTTTCTCTTAAATATTTTCATTTTTTTTTCACTCACTTTTTATAATGTTTTATATATGGTTATATATTTTTCATTATTTTAATTTTACCATTTTCTCTTTCAATCGAACATTAATTTTTTTTTTTCATCAAACATAAAACAGAATAATAATAATATATGTATACATAAAAACCCAACACGGTCGCCCACAATTATATTAAATTAAAATTCAAAAAATCACTCTAATACAAGCATTAAAAAATATATAATATGCTAAAATTAATAAATATAAAAGTGGTAATTATAAAAAAATATCAACAATAAGAAAAAAGGTTAATAAATATAACAATAACAAATTAAAAAATAATAAATATAAAAATACTCTAAAAGTAATAATAATAGTAGTAATAAATATATGTATTAAAAGTTAGTTCTAATCTTCCAATAATATCCCAATAGTAATTCTTAAGTTTTTGGATTAACACTTTATAAGACTATTTTTAAAAAATGGTATACCAAAGTCTTATCATTTCAGACCTGAAATATTTAATATTTTTTAACGATAATGACATTATTGTCTGTATTATATATTATACGACAGGACATTAGTATGTTGGACACGGATACAGCTTATTACCGTTACGATCCCGATTTAGGAACCGATATTGTCCCATAACAGTAACGATCCAACTGGGAGAAAGTCAGAGCAAAGACGTGACATCGAAGCAACAACAAGCAGTGCTCTGTGAATGTTGACAGCGGCTGGCCGTAACCACAGTCGGATATCTCCAGGGGGTGTCGTCCTGTGTTGGAAGTTCGGAGGAGTATGGGCTGAATCCCAATGATGTTGTGGAGAGTGCCTACCAATTGCCCTCGAGCTTAGTCATAGGGTTGGCTGGCATCTAAGTATATTTGTCATATTAAATTTTGGGATTTATTGAATTTCATTTTTATTACAACTTTGAAACAAATAAGGAGAGGTTATAATTATATGCTAATTATATTACATGCGCATCACACAATTTTTACTTACCACACTACGAACGTCCCCATGTTTTGTGTGTATTGGTGGACTCCGATAACTTCAACTACTTATTGCTATTTTTGTGATTACCGAAAAAAAAGATAAGACCAGAGAAGGCGAAAATTATTAACAAAACATTTTTATTTTTCTATTTCTATAACAATTCGTATTATAGGGTTTCTCCAGATAGGAATAACGAATATAAATTTTATATGAAATTCCTGCCAAGAATACTATGAATAATAAACAATAACGAAGTCGTAAATCAATCGGGAAAGATCGGGCGTTCCCGGCTTTTCATATCAGCACTCCTATAAGCTCTGTTCTTTGAATAATTCTGACGATTTAATTCATTAACTTTACTAGATTTAACTTCTCCCAGAAATAAATATTTCTTTAAATATTTATATCATATTATGTTATAATAAATTAAATATTTATATAAATCTGTTCAAAGTAAGGAAAATATTATACTAATTAGTCTCATTGACTCAATTTTGAATTTTTTTTTTAAAGTCCTTTTATTATTTTGATTCACAATTGGTTATCCATTGGTTTAGTGATTCAATGTGGTTCAATTTACTTCTTATTCATCAAGAAATTTTGAGTTTCTTAAAGTTAATTATCAGTAATTTATTTAATTGTCTTTATATTTTCAATGTTGCTTAATTTTTAGCTAAATAAATTCTTACAAATTGTACTTTTAGTTAGTTATACTTGGAATATTATTATTTTATTATCTTGTATATTTTAAATTAACTCTTTTTTTTTTTTTGCAGTTAGTTACGTTTTAGCTATTATTTTCTTTTATTTTCTTTCGTACACCAAGATTTTTCTATTTTCCTTCCTAATTTTGTTTTGCGTGTTTTTATTACCTTTTACCTATATTATATAATAATATATATTAT
>NW_027105788.1:121665-134314 GCF_000696795.3 Halyomorpha halys
ATATATATAAATAAAAAGTTGTCTTTCTTTCTTTCTTGATGATATAAGAGAGAGAAGCATAAAATGCGTTAGTTAACATACAAATCAAAACTATGCATTTTTACAGCAAAAGGTTCGTCGAATATTACCTGTGTTCACAGAGATTTTTTTCTTTTGTGCAGAAATAGGATCTAGACGGCTTTGTGTAGTAAGAAAAAAAAAAGTGCATGAGGATGCATGAAAGGAACTAACTTAATGCGAAGTATAAAGAAAAGTTCTATTGAAAAAAAACATGGAATAACACTTCTTTGTATGCAGTAGCTTCTATATCTCCACCTTTACTTAGTGTATATATAAATATATATAGATATAGACATATATAAATTAAAATTTACTGAGGGTTTTGTCACTAATTGATTTTTAAACTAATTACAATATTTCTTTTATCCTTCGATCCAGTGTTAAGGTCAAAAATCAAAACACAATAGCTCTTAATTAATTTATTTTTATCTTGATCGTTTCAAGATATAATGTAATATTGTTTTCAAAATAACGTCTTTTACAACTGTATATAATCAATTAATTGCGTTTTTAATTATTACACCAAAAAAGTCAAACAAATAAATAAGTTTTAACATAATCCTGTTTACGTATTTAATCTGTATTATTTAGGGAGACACTTATTAAATATAAAGTTTTGAACAAAACATTTGTGAAATATGAAGTTTCTCTTTATAGTTAAAAAATTATTAAAATAATCGTATGATACATTGATTTTTGAAATCAAATTAAATAATCATGAAATAATTTGTTTACTGTTCCACTACATAACTTTGTATATATAGTGCACTGTAACAGTTTATAATTATGCAATAATTAATTCTAATCCCTCCATTCCAAAACTATTGAAGATGAAGGTGGATTATGTAAATAACATACTAATCTCAGATAAAATTAAATTATATAATAAATTGGTACTAGAAAACTCAGTTTTTACAAGAAGCAAACATAATTTTCTTTAATTAAAATATGCACAAGTTTTTTTTTATTGTTAAAAATAAAAAAGATGCTGTGATAAAAGTAGAAGTATATAAAATATCATTTTAATTCTAAGCATACAATTTTTTTCCCCTTAAATCTCACTTAGGACCTCAACCCATGTCTTCTATTATTTAATTAACGATAAATTTTCAATTACTCGGTATTATCAATTTGTAACACAAGTTTTTCAAGGTTAAATAACCAAATTGAAATAATGAATTAATCTAAAATAAGAAAATAATTCCTTATGAAAGTATGTCTGTTAAAGCTTTGCTTAGATGATATTCACGTCTTAAAAATTTATCATGATAATAATTATAAAAATTAAAATTTTTGCCACTACAATCCATGACCAGAAGTAGTAAAGACGCTTTCGAAATCCCTTTCTAATAGGAAAATCTTAGGTTTGTTGTACGCTGATTTTTTGTTTAATGTTCGTTCAAACATAAAGGAAAAGTTAACAGATACTACTTCCAAGGCTGGGTGGACCACAGGAGGGCTCCGAGACCCACAGGGTTGACTCACGGCTACAGTGTAACAGAAAAAAATCTTCTGCCCAGCGGGATTCGAACTTGGGTCCTTGGAGTTAGAAGTATCCCGCCTTACCACGATGCTACGGCGCTCCCTAATAATAATTATAACCTAAATAAATTTAAATAAATAAATGTTATTGTTTCGTATGCCTTAATTATCCTTCTTCGTAAAGAATTCACGGAGAGTAGGCTTTGGACAGTCGCAGTAAGCAGGAAATGTTTTCAAGATAACTTTAACTTTTCGTAACGGCACTGTTTAAATGCAGATACTCATAAAATATACATTTCTACCTGCCCTATCATCTTGTCAAATATATCAATAATCGTCTACCCATCAGGAATCTCATTGGGATTATTATCCAAAGAGCTACCACGAGCTGAATCAAAAGCAGTAGACCTATTCATCAGCGAACTCTTTGTTGGATTTAATTAGCGAAGATAATGAGTGCGCTTTGATCCACTGCTGGAGAGGACGAAGCGGTAGCGGGATGCAATAGAGCTCTTGCATCCAATCTGCAGCCGTCCGTCAGTCCATTCAATGTCTTTGGATACGCCATTGTTTTCGAATTCCGGAACTTAATTTGGGCAGAAGAGTCTATCAGAGTCATGTTCTAGGTTTTGTTGTTGTTTTTAAGTAAATAGCTCTTGTGTAATCCAACTTACTAGATTAGAAGGCCAGGAATTTAGGTATTTTTTTCGATTCCAAAAGACGTTTGGTGTTATAAAATAGTAAGACTTTTAATGGTATAACTACACATAAATTTAAGACTATCAGTAGATATCACTATAGATATGTGTTCAAGACTTAATAGACACTCCTCATTCTTTTACTTTCACTTACCAATATACGGAATATATACTTATGGGATATACTGTGATCGTACAAATTTTGAATTAGTGTTTTCGACGGGTATATACATTTTAAGATTCCATGAGTCCAAATAACCAAGTCTCGCAAAATCTTTTATATGAACGTGTAAGCAGCCAAGCTTTTAAACGAATAGTTTTCCAAAACTGAAATTTCTAGTTACAGTTACAAAATTTCTAGATGATACTTTTCAAGCCACCGTGAATTAAGTTTCTGAAGTAGACTTAGTACCCTCTTACAGTTGTACTCAAGCCAACATAACCCTAAAATTATTTTTAAAAAAATTTTAATTTTAAAACTATTTCATTACGGCAATTTTTTGGTCATGTAGATACTGGTGGCATAATTTGCAGGAAATTGTTACCAATTTTTTTACGGTTTAGATAATTGGCGGTAAAACGGTGAGTATGATCGAGCACATTCAAAAAAACAAATCTTTTGAGAATCTTGTTCTCGGAAACAATTCGACATCATAATTTGTGTACCTTTGGGCGCCAATCTTTTGACTCTGCCCGTCAGTACCTTGAATATACATTGAATGGTTCGAACTTTCCGATTTGGACCCAAGAAGATTTATATGAATTATATGAAAAGGCTTCTTATGGTTTTTATGCGTGAATGAAACTCTGTAGGCGTTACGTAACGAGCTTAAATTATGAGTAGAAGCTATATGATATGATGTGTATCAGTATCGATCGGGTCGTGAAAAATCAGGTTTCCTACACATAGCACCACATCCGGGTAACAGGAACCTATTTCCTTCCGGTCCCTCGATGGCACTTCAAACCTAAGATTTCCGGTGTTGCAGCCGCCCCTCAAGCGCCATGTAATACGATATTAATTAATATTTCGATCGCGTGAAAATTATTTTACAACAATACGTTGAACGAAGTAATCTTTTTTTTTTAATTCAATAATCATCTAGTAAAGGTTTGGTCGGTCGATATTTCTTCTTTGTAGGAAGATAATACCAGTATAAGACATTACATACAGATTCCTTATATTACATACAGATTCCTTATATTACATACAGATACCTTATACGTGTACTTCAAAATTTATCCCATATAGTTACCTATTGTAATATTAGATAAGAGATGTTTTTGTCAGTTAATCTATCTATGTATTATAAAAAAAATATTACACTTCCTAAGGGTGAGCGTAGGAAGTGGGTACATTTGCTGCCTGACTTCTCTTGGCTCAGTCGTCTGCTCTGTTTCAATCTGACAGGTTATTACCCCTTTGTTAATTGCTTATTTTTATTAATTTTCTTAATATCTTTCTTTTACATATTACTACACCTCACCTAGGCCATTATTACTTCACCTATCTGTTCCACCTTTTACACTTACCTCGTTACCTTATTTATAACTATTTTTAATAAGTATTTTCCTACAATTTATTTGTCTAAATTTGTTTTGAAATGTTTTTTCTTTTAATGTTTGGTCAATTCTCTAATGTTTGTATATTGTTTTTTCATTAAGACCAGACGAAGCCCAGTAAAGTGGGGCGAAATGTTGGTTAATAATAAATATTTTTCTTTCACTATTTTGATACTTTTATTGACCGCAACCTGGACTATCTTCCTACAATCTACTTGTATTACAACTTCTTCCGATATTTCTCCTTGTTTTGATGAAAAAAGGACAAATTAATTTTTTTGAATCGATGGCTTTGGGGAGTAAAAAAAAAGGAGAAAGAAAAAGACTTTGTTTATATCTCATTACATTTTCGACACCTATACATTTAATAGATATAAGCAAAAGAGGCGAGACTGTTAGAGATCTAATTCAAGAAGCATTGACCCAAGAGTTAAATGACTCAGACGCCATTAACCTCCATTAGGTGAGAATGTGCGTAGCGAATTAGGTCTCGACTAATAGCCATATATAACTCTCCTTTAGCCCAATCTGTCTGGCTCCCTTTATAATTTAATTACAGTCATCACTATTTTAGCGGAGCAGTATAAGAGAGTCAGTCCCCTGGAGGAAGGTGGTTGGCACAGCTGGCATGAATGGATTCGATTCTCAGAGTATATATATGGTGTAAACATGGTCTATTATTTTTGGTTTTTGTATTATGAAATGATATACAAAATCGTTAACTTAATATTTAAAAAAAAATAACGGGTATGAAATGAAAAGTATGCATTAGCTGTGCATAACTCAATTGTTGTTGTTGTTGTTGATTGTTGCTTAAAGGCGTAAAACCCTCTGGTCATCAACGCCTATGGGATGATGAAAGTAAAAAAATAAATAAATAAAAAATAGAAAAATAAAAAAAAATAGAAAAATAATTTTTAAAAAATAAATAAAATTAAATTAAAAAATAAAATAAAATAAATAAAAAACATAAAAATCGAAGAGGATTTATAATTTATAAAGCAGGCGATGTGCTTTTAAAAATTCAAATACTCGTGTAATTTTAACTTCCTCATCTGCGAGAGTTTCGGATAAATTTGGGGTCAGTCCTATCCTATTTATTGTTGGCAAATAGTGAGTACACTCTTCGAAAATATGTCTAATCGTAAGAATGGACTGACAATATTTGCACGTTGGAGGTGGCAGTTTTCTGATTAGGTGAGAGTGCGTGAGGAGAGTATGACCTATTCTCAAGCGGGCCAGAGCAACCTCCTCCCTGCGGCTGTTGCGATAGGATGTCGATCATGGTTTTACTGATCGTTTTATTTCTTTTAATTTACTTGCGCAGAGGCAATATCGTAACCAATGAAGGTCTACTGAGGTGCGATTATTGCTAGTTGCATAACTCAATTTTATTTTATTTACTACTTTTTTTTACCGTGGAATCTTTTTGGTACTAGTAGGAAAATGGCGAAGCCCTTTTGATGCTTCATGGAAACATTTAAGGAGAAGAAGGTAAATGGTTGAGCCACTACAGTATCATTCGATACAAATCGAGAGCCAAATGCATAACTAAAGTGAATCAAAATGCACTTTTAAGTAACCTAATTGTTGTGGCCACCGCTTAAAAAAAAATTGTAATGTGTACATATATGTTCTTCTATATATGTATGTATGCAGATATTGTTTATTTGTTGCATTAATACATTCTATACAGTATTCAAGTCCATATACAATAGGCCTATTATGGCTTAAGCTTAGGTCTCCCAGTCAGTCAATCGTAACTTACAGCAATGCACAAATAGTTGACGTGGGGTCATCCTTTTTCTGTGAGCTCATTTTTTTTTCTACTCTCAGTGCACAGTGGGACATAGCGGGATAGTCTGCATTTTATGTAGACTATGCCGTAATATTTTACATATTACAGTATAGTATTTTTTTTCTAATACATTATTTAATAAATTGTAACAGATCTAATCTATGCACGTTTAACTTCAGTTATGAAACTTTTCATGAGGAAACTATAAACGGGCGGCGAATTCCCGAGGATGGAAAATGCTGAAGAGAGCAGTGAGAATTACTCACACGCTGGGATAGACTTCCTTTTAACAAGCCGCCAGACCTCGTGTGCCGGATAATAAGTATGGAAGGCCGACCAGTTAAAAAAGAAGGTCCTGAATGGCGATGAGCTGACCCCGAGAAGGACCTGTTTCCTGCCTCTGCATCCAGGATTCGTTAAGGGCCTCCTTAAGGCAGGTAATAATATCCTACCAGGTTGATTACTGTGGAGAAAAAGTTCGAAGGATTATGGATCCTTGGAACAAAGGCTTGTAGCAATTGAAGAGTAAGGTACTTTAAAAAAAAATGGTATTTGTTCATTACTGCGAAGTTATCGTCTTGATGTCACGATTTAGATAGTTGATATGAGTTATGATGTATCTGATATGAAGTTAAGTCAATATTTTATCTTACCATACCATGATGGCAAAATGTTAACACGTTATAAATTATTTGATATTAATTTCTTAGAGAGATATAAGGCTATATTTTTTAAATATTATTCTGATAACTTATTAACACATGAAATTTAGTTTCGTAAAAATACAAAATATGATATAATTTAATTCCTGATCTATGTAATCCGTAGTCCTGACACCCAATATGGTCATGTTATCCCGAACAGAGATAGTTCCGCTAGAGATTTCCAAACAGGCTCCGACATCTCGTTAAGGAAACCACCGGGCGGCGTCAAGCGTTGGCGTGATGGATCTAAAACAGATATGGCCTAATGATGGCCTCAGCTTACACAACGCCTTTGTCAAGGGGAGGGAGGGTCGGCAACGATAACCAAAACTGTTTGTTCCGGAATTATTTCCAAGAGATCGTTCTGTATTTATCTACCAGATAACAACTGGCAACAACTGATTATCGGAGGCTCGTCGTAGCGTTCAACTATCGATTGTAGGTTTTAATAAACGAGCCAATTAGTTGAGAAAGGTAGGGAACAAAATTAGGCACGGCTCCATATTGATAAAAAATCGTTTAAGATTACTAAAAACTGCACGTCGATTTCGACTATTACAGCACTTACTAGACAAACGGTCTAAACTTCCAACACATTACAAAATACTGATCTACATGACTGTAATAAGGCCAATCTGGACATATGGAGTTGAGCTTTGGGGCTCCACTAAACCTTCGAATTCCTCTCGTATTCAATCCTTACAATCCAAAATCCTCAATGCTCCTTACTTTGTCACAAATAAAATCATACATAAAGACCTTAATGTTCCCTATGTAACCGATCTAGCCCGAACCAGATATCACTCCTTCCATTATAAACTCTCTAACCACTCAAACTCCCTAGTTTCTAATCTTGCATCTTGGGTAGTTTATCTACACGCCTGTAACACTCCAATTAGATCAGATTTACTAAATGTATTACAATGTACAGTTGTAAATAGCAATAAATAAATATTAAAAAAAAATTACTAAACCAAGTTAGTGCAAATGAAGATGATGACATGGCAAGTTAACCAAGAGTAGACTTCAAAAAATAAGGATAGGCAACGAAGAAAAAATCCATAACACGCCAATAGAATGTTAATTTTGTTGTTCTTAAGGCAGATTTGTAACAAAATCCAAAGGAATCTAATAGATAGGGTAAGTTGCCAAGAATAGTGAAGCCAAAAAGTGCCTTGTGATGAACTTCAAGGACGTAACAGAGGATTAGGAATCAATCATCGGCTGTCTGTTTACAATGGCAGACATTCCTTCTAGCCTTAACCCAAACCGAGCTCCTAAGGCGTCATCAACTCTATTCCTTTTGGGTTCACTATACCTTTGAAGAAGAGTTGGGCTGTATGTCACACTTCGGCTAAAACCCTTTACAAATGTTACCAGTGTTAAACACTATTTATAACAGCTTGCTGAATTCTGAGCCCGCAACTTCAACTCCATAAGGTAAGCAGATATTATCAGGCTTACCCTTGTTATTTCACTATACTTCTATAAAAAAAAGGTTAAGTAGATAAAAAAGATAATGTTTTATTCAGTTTAAATTGAATAATTACAATTAGTAGGGGGTGTCTACATTTTAGAAATTTTCATGATTATTTAGCAGTGTGTGATTGCTACTGGAATGTAACTTCATAGTCTACAACTTGCTTAAATTGACACATTGAGGTACGATAAGCATGCCAGTTTGATTAGTTCCAAACTAAAGCCCAATAGTAGTGGACCTGAGTGCTTGCCATCGAGTTAGGTCCTATTCAGTACACATACACTTATTTACAACTATATTAAAACGAGACCACAACTATAATTAAAAATGAAGAACGATTGCACAGAATCCGTTAAAAAAAATCATTTCATTGAATTAATTCCTATTTCTACCATTCACTTGACTGAGAGGGAAGCACTGGGATCTCTTGGTCAAGAGTTCCCAAGGCTGAATGTAAATATTGAATGAGATAGAACATATAATAATTTTTTTTTTTACGTTCTGTATTGATTATATTATTTAAATATAATTCTTATTATATTGATTTACTTACTAAGCAGTCAAAGCAATAATCTAATTTATATTTATTTCTCAGAGAGACATTAAGTGTATTCCCTGCCATAAAATTGTCTATTATTACAGTACTTACCCTAAAAAATGGTAATAAACAGCTTTATTTGATCCAACCTTTCGGCCTAAGTTGTAGGCAAAGCAAAACAACATAAACATAGAAAAAAGGCGAACACTACTCTACTTTTTCATATTCTTTCATTCATTACTAAAATTTTGAAACGGTTTCACACTCAGGAGACAATAAGCCGGACCTAACCAAACAAAAACCCCAACAGGATACAAGAACCATTCAGTAGAAGAGATAAAGGACATGAAAAATGGATTCGGAGGAAGCAATAATCAGACGAGTTCTGTCTGCCATGACCGTGCAGCCAATATCCTCCCCAGTTGTTCCTTAATTCAGGGATTCATAGGCACCCCTCAGCACGACCAGCTGGTGTTTTTTATTTCTGCTACGTCAAAAAAAAAAAAAAAAAAAAAAAAAAAAGCAGGCTGGCTTTAATAGAGAGAAATGACTATCCTCCCCTATTTGTCGAATCAAACTTATGTTTCTTCGTTTTATAAAAACAGATTGCTTTTTAATGGTCGGTCACAAAAACGATCAAAAAATATGTACATTTTAATATATTATGATATATACTTAAATAAATTTTCACATTCTATTATTATTGTATTTTATAACGTTAAAAATTAAATATTTAATTATATTATTTCAATTTCTTGAGACAAGGTAATTATTTATTAAATAAATCAAAACTTGTATCCTTTTTTTGTCTCAACACTTTTTTATTTCAACAGTCCAACGTTTCGGCCATTTTAGCCATCCACAAGGACATCTTCAATTATAAATTCTTCCTCACATTAAATTTAAAATCTCTTTTGCAGGCTATTCTCCCCGGGTCATTCATTAATTATAAGTTAAAAACCTATTTTTTTATTTCATAAATATCTAAATCATAAATAATTTAAAATCATAAATATCTAAATCTTCTTATTTTAAAATTATCCACCAAATCACTACCATATACACAAACCATATGGTATAAAAAATATATGGTAGTGATTTGGTGGATAATTTTAAAATAAGAAGATTTAGATATTTATGATTTTAAATAAAAAAATAGGTTTTTAACTTATAATTAATGAATGACGTGGGCAGAATAGCCTGCAAAAGAAATTTTAAATTTAATGTGAGGAAGAATTTATAATTGAAGATGTCCTTGAGGATGGCTAAAATGGCCGAAACAAGTTTTGATTTATTTAATAATTAAATATTTATTTATAAAAGATATTTTTTTATAGTGTAAAATTTATGGGACAGTTTCATCCACCTCCAAATCTATTGTATGACGAATTTCTAAAAATAAATAAAATGATTGAGAACTTTAAGTGACGTCACGGGCTTGAAAGCTTGAAACGTTCTTTATGCGGAGTCTATAGTAGCCAGAGTTTATTACCTGGACATTTGAAGAAACGGGAGTCAAGTGGAACATAAAGCATCTTGCAGCGACTGAATCAAACCAAAAGATTACAATCCTGCCTGTATGGAACGTCTTTAGTATGTGTATGATAGTTCTATTTATACATCTTTTTGTAGGAAGATAGTCCGGTATCAAAATAGTAAAAAAAAAAAATTATTGTTATCCAACGTTTCGCCTCACTTTGCAGGGCTTCGCCAGGGCTGTCAGATTGAAACAAAGATGAGAAACTGAGGTTTGACCGAACGAGACAAAAAGATACAATGATAAGAATAAAAATACAAAGATAAGAATAAAAATAAGTAACAAAGGCAAGAGTAAAATGTTTTTATAAAAATACATAAAATATACAGTTAAAAAAAAAAAAAGTACAGGAGATGTACATAAAACTAAAACAATACGGGGAAGGAAAAAAAAAGTAGAGATTAAATAAACGTCATAAAAGAATAATTATAAATAAATAAGTAATAATAAAGATATAAAATGAAAACAATACGGCTTAGTTATTATAGTTATTATTATTATCATATTTCTGTATTTTTCTCTTATCATTTTTCATTTTTCGTCATATCTTTATCACTACTTCCTGTATACGCGACGTATTTGAAATCGAAATAAAGCCGTTAAACAGTTGACTGGCTACCTCCTCCCCACTCCTCCACGCTTCCGCTTCATTGTTTCTTTCTGTTCAACCGATTGCTTTGAACAGGTAGGTTGTCCTGACTTGTTCTTTGCTCATTTTATATCTTTATTATTACTTATTTATTTATCATTATTCTTTTATGACGCTTATTTAATCTCTATTTTTTTTCCTTCCCCGTATTGTTTTTGTTTTATGTACATCTGTACTTTTTTTTTTTTTTAACTGTGTATTTTACGTATTTTTATAAAAAATTTTACTCTTGCCTTTGTTACTTATTTTTATTCTTATCATTGTATTCTTTTTTAGCCCTGATGAAGCCCTGAAAAGTGGGGCGAAACGTCGGAAAATAAATAGTTGTAAACTATTTTTGTTTGTCTTTTGACCGCAACCCTGACTATCTTCTTATATATCAATTTTTACGGTCAACTATATATACATACATAAAAAAAATTGTGTTTTAAACTAATTACCTACTCTCAAACAAGAAATTAACACAGAATATATTATTCAACTAAAAATATAAGATTTTGACGATGAATATATTGTTTTAAAACTTTATCAAATTTACAGTATAAACTGTCTTCATCACTATTAAAATATGGAAAAACGTCTTATCACAAAGTTATTCCAAGAAAAATGGTAATTTTATTAAAAGAAAAAAGTTGGGATTGTTTTAAAAATATTGATACACAGTGAAAATATTTTTAAATTTAGAAAGAAAAACCTCAAATTTAGCCTAATAATAAAATTGGAAACAGATAATAAAATAACCCCGGTTTATAGTATTCTATTAAGAAGTAGTACTAAAAATTTTGTACCCGACCCCATTAATGTAGGAAACCTTCTATGATATATAATTATGATATATGTTTACCGCTACCAATTGTACTCGTTTGGTTCCCCTAAAACATACTCAAATAGTTTAGTTCTGAAGCAACATCACACCCAAGGTTCAATGGCCTTGTTCTCATTTAAATTATGTTTTGAGTTTGCCCCATTCGTTACGGTGAAGATTTCAATAGCTTCTCAAATGCCAAGTCACGCCATCATCAACACACTTTTGAAACCGTAGAATTCCAAATGTCCGTTTTGTGAAGTTATTAGTCGAGAGGAATAGGAAAAGGAATGAACAATAGATAGTGAGTTGAAAACAGTCTGCATTAGTACAAATGACAGCCAGAGGTCACACACATATACAAAAAAATAACAACAGAAACATTATTCATGTATTTTCTAATTCTGGTTCAATTTAGGGATACTACAATTCTTCCTAGAAATTTCAATAATTCAATTTTTTTTTGTAATAATAATATTCTTTATTTGTGCAGGGACGATTCCCTTCAGAATAATATTACAGAATATGAAAATTGGGCTTTGGTGGCTTAAAATAGAAATAAATCAATTTTATCAAAATATAACTTTTGAAAATAATAAATTGAAAAAAAATCAAATAGTATCAACATAGATATTTTCAAATTTTAAATACATAATGAGAACATCCATTTATAATACAATAAAGGATAAAATAATATTGCTAATGAACAGGTAAAAACAATCTATATAAATTTTATAACTTTTAAAAAATACAAATTGAAAACCAATACATTAATATTAATTCTTTTGGATCTGGATGGATACGAAGTGGAGGAATAGGTGGAATTTAAAGATGGGAAGGGTACTGAAAGCGACGACTGAAAATGATAATGAACGATCTGTTTAAATTTTTTATTCAATAGGTTATAAGTCAAGCTTGATTTCTTTTGAGGCAGTTAATGCATATCAAAATTATATTACAAGAACATGTCAAATACCTAAATGATTTATGTATATTATAGTAATACCATTTATGTACGAAAAAATCACTTTATCTATAGAAAGCTAATTTAACCACTATCATTGTGATCTCCGTTAAATAAATTTAGTCAGAGTTTTGGCCATTATTCATTAATGTATTGTTTCTTTGTTCACTTTAATTACTTACGTCTTATAATAAAACGTTAGTAAAAACCAACTTCAACATTTAAAATTGAACAAGGAAGGGCTTATGACAGCCAAAAAGGTTTTTAATATATTATTTTTTAATGAATTAAAATGAGTTTATGGACATAGACATACACATTGAATGCAAGAACTTGAAACCATTTCGTGTCTATTAAGAAACTTGATCACA